>NC_087177.1:20705259-20725259 GCF_035594125.1 Scylla paramamosain
TATCGACAGATTGAATATATGTTTTATGATTTAATGTGTATATATTGGAGTAGGTGACTGTTGGTTTGCGGCAATTATTGAGCTAGGGAACCAATTGTGATTGAAGTCATTATTTCTTTCGTTTTATTAAGCTGTTGTACATATCTTCATTATTGTGTTTTATTGTTTCCCATATGTTTTTTGCTTTATAGTGAATGGATATGTTAATAGGAATGACCTTATATTTCAAATGTAATTGTTCAATGTTTGATGTCCTATCATTGTCACTCCAGTTAATAAATCGCAGGGCTTTATTTAAAACTCTTTGCAATTTTAGTTTCTGACTATTTGTAGTAGCGTTTATTGGTATTGGTGGATACTCTAGGATAGGTATTAATAGCGTTTTTATAAGTGTTGTTTTAATGTGGGGAGTTAAATTTTTAAACCTGTATAGTTTACTTAAAGCTGCCGTTCCTCTGTGTATTCTCTCTGTTATGTGAGTTGTAATTCCCCTCTGGTGTATTTTAAATCCCAGTAGTTTTCCATCATTGTTTGGCTCTATAATTTTGTTATTTATAGTAAGCTTTTCTGATTTAATTTGTGCTATTGGGATAATTTTAAACTTTTCCTCACTAGTTTTAATCTTCCACATTTTTTCATAACAATTAATTCTGTTTATTTCTCTTTCAGCTTTGTATTTCATCATGAGTTTTGATTTACTGTTTGTGATAATGACCTGTGTTACATCGTCTGCATATATAGTGTCAAGGCAAGATGGTCCAGCTGCAGGTAAATCATTAGTGTATAATGTATATAATGTAGGTGATAGCACACTGCCTTGTGGTACTCCGCTCATTAAATTTATACAGGTACTGGTTTTATTGCCCATATAAATGGTGGCTACTCTGTTATCTAAAAAGGTACAAAGTATTTTTTCTAGAGATGATGGTAGATTGACTTGTAATATTTTATACTTTAGGCCCTCGTGCCACACCTTGTCAAAGGCTTTGGTGACATCTCTTAGTATTAGTGTGATTTGTTGTTTATTGCTCAGTGCGTTGGATATGGTTTCATAAGTTGTGGCTATTGCTGTAGTTGTACCTTTTTGTGGGCGGAAACCATGTTGCCTGTCTTTCAAAACATTATTTTCGATAAGGAATGAGTTCAATCTTCCTTGAATGATTTTCTCAAATAATTTGCCTGGCACTTCTAAAAGAGAGATAGGTCTGTAGTTGATGGGATTTTTAGTTGATTTATTTTCTTTTGGGATGAATTTTATTACTGCTTTTTTAAATATATTGGGGAAGTATCCTGCAGTAAAAGAGGCATTGTATATATTTGTTAACATTTCGATGGCATTGTCTGGACATTTTTCTAATACAGTTTTATTTATTTTCGAGTATCCTGGTGCTTTGTTTTTTGTTTGTCTTATACGCTTTCTTACATCGTCAGGTGTTATTAGTCTTGTATAGAAATTATTGTTGTTTAACATATTAAAGTTTACCGTTGGTGAGGGTGTTGTTCGTTGTTGGTTCATTTGTAAGTAATTGTTAACATATACAGTGTTTTCCCTATCGAAGGCTGCTTCTTCTAAGGGGGTTATTCTAAAAATTTCTTCCCAAGTTCTTTTCATAATATCACATTTTTCTGCATCTGAGTGATATTTTCTTCCATTATTGTCTTCCAGATATGTAATTTGTTGTGAATGCATGCCTCTTAGTTTATTGATTTTATTCCAGAATGACTTTGTGTCCTTGCATGAGTTAATAATTTTTTTTATTTGATCTTCCCATTTTTTGTTATACTCTTCTTTACATCTTTCTCTTAGTTCCAGCCTTATTTGTGTGTATCTTCTATAACTTATGTACGTCCAGCCATATCTTTGTGCATCTGTTTTGAGTGTCTGGTATTCTTCTTGTAGGTTTTTTATTTGGGGAGTGATTTTTAGCTCATATATTTTACCTTTGCTCTTAGGAATATTTTCCTCCATTGCATTTTTAACGGTATTAAGCCAGTTTTGAGCCTCTGCCTCTATTTGATTTGTAGTAGAACCTTGTAGGCTCTTAAGCGTAATTTTGTTGGATAGTGATTCTTTAAAGTGATCCCAGTTAGCTTTTTTAAAGTTATATGTCTCCTCTTGTTTCTTTAATATTGCTGTTGTAGAAATTTTAAAAAATATTGGAATGTGGTCTGAGCTAGTAACATTGCCTGGTTCACTATAGGTATTTAGGAAGTGATGTTTGTTTGCTAAAATTTTGTCTGGGTTGGTGGCTGTACCCTGTCGTATAAATGTTGGATAATGTGGACCAAGGTGTGTCAAGTTTCCAGTGTTAATTAATTGAACTAGGCTTCGCCCCACTGTGTTGCTACTACTGTTTCCAAAGTTAGTGTGTGATGCATTAAGATCTCCTAATATGTATGTTGGAATATTGTTGTTCATTAAATTGTATATATCTGGATATGGGAGATATGGTCTTCTGGGTGGCAGATACATAGTGGCTATTATTATTGGTCCTAATGTAGTATCTATTTCTACTGCTAGTACATCTGTGAGAAAATCATCATAAAATTTGTGTTGTATTGTATTTTTTATTGCTATTGCACTTCCATCATTTGCCTCTTGAGTCGTGTTAGTTCTGTATATTATATATCCTGGTAAATTTAATGACTCATTGCTTTTAAGGCCATGGCTGTTCAAGAGTGCTATATCAGGTTTGACATTAAGTATATTTAACGTTATTGACTGCTTATTAGTTGTCCAGTGCATTACATTGTGCTGTAGTATGGTTATTGAGTGTATACTGTTATTCATTATTCCTTGTTTTCCTAATGCGTGGGTCTCGTACCTCTACAGGTGATCTTTCTATAACTAGCCCTGGTCTTATCTTTCTAAATTGTCCTTTATCAACTGTCCTCCAACATCCTTTCAATATTATTCTTCCGCTTCTTATCATGTTTAATACTTCTTTATCACTTGATTCCTTTGATGTAAATGTAAATTTGTATTTCCCCGAATCAATTCCTTCTAGTAGATCTGTTGTTGTAAAGTTGCCTTTTGGCCAGCCTCTGTCTTCGCTCACATGTAGCTCTAGGCCAATTTTTTTTGCTTCAAAGTTTGGGAGCAATTCTTGTTCAAGCTCTTCTAGGGTCTCATTAATTGTTGTCTCAAGAATTTTGTTACTTGTGTTTGGTTGGTGATCTCTGGCTACAGTGGAGGTTTTTTCTATGATTTTGCTTGAATCTGGGGATTCAGGGATCTTTATTTCTGGAAGGCCATTTAATTTTAAAGTTGTATCAAGAACTTCTTGGTATGTTCCTGGCTTTTCAATATTTTTGTAGTGTGCATGTAGGATGCAAGTTTGTATTTTTAGCATCTCTTCTTTGGTTATTTCTGGTATGGTATATTGTGCGTGTAGTGGGACAGTGATCTGATTGTTGGTGTTTGTGATACTTGCGTATGTTGTTGACGTCTTCTCTCTCTCAGCTTTTCTTTTGTTCTTCAATATTTCTTTTCTTTTTGGGCATTTCATTGCAAGGGTACTGTGGTTCCCATCACAATTTATGCATTTCTTTTGAGTTTCTTGGCACTGTTGCCAAGTATGAACCTGCTTTCCACACTCTGAACAAATTTTATACTCTTTCTCTTTGTTACATTCCCTGGTATTGTGTTTTTCTAATGCATAGCAGCGCATGCAGGTGATGATAGGAATGTATGTTTCAATATGAATATCTCTAGTTGGTATACTTAGGTTGAATGCCAGGATGCCGTGTTCTGTACATTTTTTTGCAGTTGTTGTCTGGATGAAAGTTATCTTTATTGTATTTGAGTTTGGAAACTTTATGACTGACTCCATACACTCATCCCCCATCCATCCATTTTCCTTAATGATTTCCTCAGCAATGTCTTGTTCATTATGATCATAAATCAATTCATCTACGCGTGTAACTATTATACTTTTCTTTGCTCTCAGTTGTGGTGGCAGTATGGGGGTAAATCCACTTTCCTCTAGCTTTGATTTTATCTCTTTGGTAAAGAGTTTCTCAACATGCTCCTCGCTAACAGGGAGTATGACGTAGCCTTCAGTTGCATCGAAGACTTTGGTGGTATGGATATGATTGGAGCATAGTATTTCCAAGAGTTTTATTTTTTTTTCTTTGCTATTTGTACTTTTATTTTTTATTCTAACTCGTGCCATTTTTTCTTCATCCTCGTTAGGTGGTCTTGGTTGCGACGGTGCGTTGGCAATGTAGATTGCAGAGATTATGTTTACACAAACCTGGTGGACTTCTGCGTGATGATCTTATTCGTGACTATATAGTGGTAGTGTTGAGTATGAAGATTACTTTGAACAATCTTGTGATTTGATGTAGTATTGAGCTGGTGGGTAACTGAAGTAGTCTTCGCTGTGGTCAGATATTGGTAGTGGCGATATATATTGATCGTCATAACCTGCCTACGGTACCCGGTACTAAATCCTCCCCCCCCTCTAAAGGGGGTCGTAGGAGGCCCAGGTCCGCCCCCGTAAGGGGTCTTAGCCTATTCCTACAAGTTGCCGCTGAACAGCAGGTACACGTGAAAGAGGTGGTGTAGAAGACCACCTCAGAGAAACAAAAACAAGGCAGTCACCTGGACCCACCAACTAGGACAGAAGGCAGAGCGATCAGTGCCTGGCCTAATGGTATCGCAGGTTGTCCCCGAAGGACGAAAAGGAAAAATTAGTAGAAGGCAAAGAGGGAGGTCAACCGTACTCCTCCCACCTCCAGAGCCACACAAGCCACCGTAGTCCCTGAGGGTCACTCTCAGAAACGTCCTGGGCTATAAGCAAGGTGGCTCGGAAGAGGGGCGAAGAAAGGGACAAGGATGGGTAAGGGAGGAAGGGGACACCACAGGGGCGAGCTCTCACCGAAGAGGGAGAACCCCGTTACACAAGAGGGCCCATTCGTCGAAGCACAGTATCAGACTCACTCTCACTTGGGGGACTATGGATGTAGATTCTCTCTGGCGCTGAGTTGCATGCCAAATCCCGCCAGATCACACAGCCCAAAGGCCAGAGTAATCAGGCAGGTAGACAACACAAGAATGGTAAGCAGCGCAGGCACTACGTGAGACCGCAAGCGAGTACTCTAACCTCGTCGGTAGCTCTAGCCAAGTCCAAGTCTAAGTCAAGTGCAAGTCCCTAAGTAGTTTCCCAAAATTCAAGTCAAAGTGCAAGTAGTGAATTTTGGGAAAAACGGCTATATATACGCGAGATCAGATCGGCCCAGAGCGCGTCTGGACCAATCAGGACGCTCGCTGAGGTGGCGACTCCTGATCCTGAGTAGGCACGCTAATATATACTCGTATACCACTTTTCAACTGAGAAAACGCACACTCGTTCTCACAGCAGTACGGCGACACTATGCCTCCCAAAGCATCAGGAAAGGCTGCCAAGAAAGCTGGCAAGGCACAGAAGGCCATTGCCAAGGGCGACAAGAAGAAGAAGCGCAGGAGGAAGGAGAGCTACTCCATCTACATCTACAAGGTGCTCAAGCAAGTCCACCCAGACACTGGCGTGTCCTCCAAGGCCATGTCAATCATGAACTCGTTCGTGAATGACATTTTCGAGCGCATCGCTGCCGAGGCATCCCGCCTGGCACACTATAACAAGCGCTCCACCATCACCAGCCGGGAAATCCAGACCGCTGTCCGTCTTCTTCTGCCTGGTGAACTGGCAAAACACGCTGTTTCTGAAGGCACCAAGGCTGTTACCAAGTATACCTCCTCCAAGTAAACAGGCGGCCAGTATACTGCTGCCAGTATAAAATAATACCCGGCTCCATTGGAGCCACACTTGAAAAGGAAAAAAGATACGATATAGACAAATGCATTATTATTATAATTATTGTTATTATTATTAATATTATTATTATTATTATTTTTATTATTATTATTATTATTATTATTATTATTATTATTATCATTATTAATATTATTAATATTGTTGTTTTTATTATGATTATTATTATAATAATTATTGTATCATTATTATTATTATTATTATTATTATTATTATTATTATTATGCTTATTATTATCGTGATTATTATTCTGTGGAGATAAAGAAAAGATAAAAAAAAAAATAGAGATAAAGAAAGATAAAAATTCTCCCAAGTGAAAGAGATATGGCCATGGAAGAGGGAATAATAATAATAATAAAAAAAAAAAAAAGGGGGGGAAGGATATTGAGTTGAAAGTCGAAAGTTAATTATTAACCTGATACTGAAAGATGGAAAATAAATATTTTCTTCCACAAAACCAAACAGATTGTCTATGAAAATTCTTTAATGAAAGAGATGTTTGGCCCTAAAAAGGGCCTAGATATTGCTGTTATGAAGATCATTCGTGGATGACTTCTTAGGCACGCTCGCCACGGATGCGACGAGCCAGTTGGATGTCCTTTGGCATGATAGTCACGCGCTTGGCATGGATGGCGCACAGGTTGGTATCCTCAAACAGACCCACGAGGTAAGCCTCGGAAGCTTCCTGGAGAGCCATGACAGCAGAGGACTGGAAGCGGAGGTCAGTCTTGAAATCCTGAGCAATTTCACGCACCAGGCGCTGGAAAGGCAGTTTCCTGATAAGCAGCTCAGTGCTCTTCTGATAACGGCGGATCTCACGGAGAGCAACGGTTCCAGGCCTGTAACGGTGGGGTTTCTTGACACCTCCAGTGGCTGGAGCAGACTTGCGAGCTGCCTTTGTAGCAAGCTGCTTGCGGGACGCCTTGGCACCAGTGGACTTGCGAGCCGTTTGCTTGGTACGTGCCATAGTTGTGGTAACAACAACTCACAACGAACACTCAGCTGAGTCTGCCCGCGCTATCTATCTATATTTATAGAAAAGATGGGTGAAGGAAGAATAATATGAGTATAAGAGGATAGTGAGAAATAATGAAAGAAGTATAAGATTAAAGATGGTGGGCTGTCCACCTTGCTATTTTACTTATTGATGTTATACTGTGTATTATGTGTTTGTGAGAATGTTTGTGTTCTGTGTGCTGACTTCATGTGATGGCACGGGCCGCGATTGTTCTCCCTGTTACACCGCAGGCGAGTCGAGAGAGACTCTACCACTACTCCCTCGCCGACACCACACAACTCTTACCCCCTATAGGTAGGTCCCCGGGTGTCGGCGACTCAGGATGAGGTGCAACCCCCTCCCCATCTACCGCTTGCTGGGGGCCAGCAAGCCCTACCAGTGGCCAGTACCCCTCGGCTGTGCACTACGGTGTGGTGAACACCGGCTTGGCATACCGCCTCACCGCCGACTCAGGGCGCGGAGTGGGGAGAGAGGAGGCCCTCTACGAGTCCCATGTGAAGCATGTGTGTGTGTGTGTGCTGTTTAGAGTGTTGGAGTTACATAATATTCTTTCCTTTCCAGATGCCCCGTGTGTGCTGAGTTTTTGTGTTTGGCCATCTTCAGGAATACAGTGAGTAAAGGTAAGTGTTTTAAGGTGAGTATGTTTCCTTTATTTTCGGTTTGTTAATATATTGGGTTGGGTATTGTTTTGCATGCCTGTAGGCTGCTAGGGAAATCACGGTGGTATTTTACTATTTGATCTGAGTTGTCTTTTAGGCTTTGATAGATAGGCAGGCCCAACTCATCAATTTTTTCCCAAATTGTCTTTGCTCTGTAGTGTAGACGTATATTGAGAGGTGCTGTTTTGGTGTGTATGTGTACTTGTTCTGTTGTCATGGTGTAAGGGTGTTTCTGATTTGTTGCAAATCTAAGTGCTTTGTTTTGAACTTTTTGAAGTTTGCTAATTTGATTATTGCTCATTGTGTGTATAGGGATTGGAGGGTAATCAAGTATTGGTAGTATTAGTGCTTTTACTAAGTGTATTTTTATTTTCTCTGGCATGTTATGTAACTTGTAGAGTTTTTGTAGTGACGCTATTGCTATATTTTTACGCTCCTGTATATGTTTGTAGTAGCCACCTCTAGTCATGGTTAGACCAAGGCATTTGCCGGTACTTTTAAATTCTATTTCTTCTTCGTTAATGATGAGTGGAAAGGTAAGTTTTGCTCCAAGGTGCAGAGGGGTGAATTTATTAACATTGGTTTTTATTTTCCAGTTCCTTTCGTAGTTATTAATTGCTGTTATTGCTCTCTCTGTTTTTATATTGAGCATGTTCTTGGACCTTACTGGGTAGCCAATTATTTGTGTTATGTCGTCTGCAAAACTGATGTTAAGGATTTGTATAGGTTGTTGAATATCATTGGTGTAAATTGTGAAGAGCGTTGGTGACAGAACACTCCCTTGTGGTACACCGCAGTTTAAATTAAATGTAGGACCAATGTAATGATTAACTTTAATGGATGCTGTGCGATCAGATAAAAAGTCGCATAAAAATTTTTCTATTGTAATAGGGAGTTGTAGTTGTAGGATTTTATGCTTAAGACCGAGGTGCCAGACTTGATCAAAAGCTTTAGATATGTCTCTTAGTATGACTTGGCACTGGCCTTTATCTGATTTATTGTGTGCTATTTGTTCTGTGATGACTGCTAGTGCTTGTGTGGTGCCTCTATTACTACGAAAACCGAACTGGTAAGTGTTATATAAGTTATTAATTTCTAGGTGTGTTTTTAGCCTTGAATTTATCACTCGCTCAAGGATTTTGCCTGGTACTTCTAATAGCGTTATTGGTCTGTAATTTTGAGCCTGTTGAGGGGATTTATTTTGTTTAGGGATTAGTCTGATGATTCCGTTTTTCCACTTGTCGGGAAAATAGCCTGCTGAGATAGTGCTGTTGAATATTTCTGTTAGTCTAATTATTGCTGTGTCTGGTAAGTGTGTTAAGATTGTTTTATTAATTCCACTTCGTCCCGGGCTAGTTCTTTTTAGCTGCTATATGATGTTTTTTAATTCTTCTGTAGTTATTGTCGTGTCAGTGTGTTGTGTGTTGAGTCTGGTAATGTCAGAGTTATTGTAAGGAATTGTTCTGTGGGTGTTATTTCTGATGTTATGTAAGACAATCTCATTTTCCATGTGATCTTCCTCTCCATCCTCCTCTCCACTAAAGATTTCTTGCCAGTACTCTCTGTGTACTTCCTCTTTTTCTCTGTCGGTGTATACTTTGTTGTTATGTTTGTTCCTAATGTAGTGGGGTTCGTTCTCTCTGTTGCCTGTCAGTAGTTTAATTTTCTTCCAGAATGTTGTAGGATCTCTATAAGTGCTCGAAACTTCATTTATTAGTCTGTACCAGTGTTCTCTATTTTCCTGTATTAAAGCTTCGTGTAGTAGTGTTTGTAGTTGTTTGTAGTATCTGTAATTCTGATAGGACCAACCGTGTGCACGTGATTAAGTCTGTAGTTCTGTAAAAAGTGTCTTAAGTAGTTTTGTAGTGTCTGTGTGTTTGGGTGATGGTAGACATTTGTAACGTGTAGTGGGTATGGCTTGTTTCATAGCTTGCTCTATTGCCTGGTGCCAGTTTTCAGTGGCAGTGTCTATTGTTTCAAGTGTTTCTTCGTGTAGTGTGTTTGTGTGTAGTGTGTTGGTGACCTGTCTTTTAAATGTTTCCCAATTTGCTTTATTGTAGTTGGGTCTTGGTGGAGCTGGAATGGGTATAGGGGCTGTGGCTATTGTGTAAATTATTGGAATGTGATCGCTTGTGGTGAGGGGTCCTTCTACTGCATGTGTGTTGTGGTATGTGCGGTGGTTTGTAAGTATAATGTCTGGTGTTGTGCCTCTTCTGTGTGTATAATAAGTAGGAAAATCTGGTCCGACATGTTGTATTAGTCTGTTTTGTATTAAAGTGTTGATTTGTCTGCCTTTGTTGTTGCTGTGAGTGTATCCTAAGTTGGGGTGATTTGCATTTAAGTCAGCCAGCATGTATACTGGACAGGTACGTCTAAACAATTTAGTGAAGTCAGGTATGGGTATATATGTTCTTGATGGTGGTTGATATAAAGTTGAAATTATTATTTTTCCTGTGGTGGTACTTATTTCTACTGCAAGTAGATCTGATAGGAAATCATCAAGTAGTTTATATTGTATGTTCTTTTTTATTGCTATAGCTGTGCCATCTGACGCATTATTGAGGGTATTTTTCGTGTGTACTTTGTATCCAGGAATTTTCATTGGTGTGTTTTCTTGTATGCCGTGGCTGTTTATGAGTATTATTTCTGGGTCTATTATTCTGTATGTGTTGGAGAGTGATATTCGTCTGTTGTTCCAGTGTAGTACGTTGTGTTGTATTATCTTAATGTTTCTTAGAGCCATGTTGTTTGTATGACTTTGTTGGTGTGAGTGTGAGTGTTTTTGTGTGTTACTGTGTGTTTTTTGTTTTTAGTTTTTGTGTTTGCCTAGCAACTGGAGACCTTTCATTGCACTGCCCTGTTCTTATTTTCCTGAATACACTGTCTTCCAGTATGGTGAAGCAGTCTTTCAACACTATATCACCTTTTTTGATTAGTCCTATCACTTCGTGAGATTTCATGGTTGGTTCATTGTAGGTGTATTTATATGTTCCATCCTCTATTCCTTTTATCAGATGACCCATTGTGATGTTTTTAGGCCATCCCTGGCTCTCTCTTGTTATTATTTTAAGTTCTATTTCATCGCTGTCAAGTTGTTTCTTTGTGTTTGTTTGTGTTTTTTGTTTGGTAGAAACTTGTTGGGTGTGTGTGTCTAGTGTTGTTACATTTTGTTGTTGATCTGTTTGTGTGTCTGTTAGTAGGTCTTCAGTTTCCATTAAGGATAGTTTTTCTGTGTCGGCTAGAAGTGAGAGGAGTTTTGAGGAATTAGGTGTCTTGGGTATTTTTATTTGGGGAAGTTTATTTTCCTTTAGAGTGGCATTAAGTTCTTTCTCATAGCTTCCTGGTTCTATTACATTTATTAGATGAGCGTGTATCATGCAAGAGTATATTTTGAAATGGTCTTCTCTGCTGATTTTTGTTGATGTGCTGTTATTCATTGTGGGGATGTTGTTTGTCTTTGTTATCTGGGAGTATGATGCTGTCTCCTTTTCTTCCTCTCTCTTCATCTTTATTACATCTTTTCTTATTTTGCATCTCATAGATAGTGTTCTGTGGTTTTCTCCACAATTGATGCATTTTTTGCTCTCTTTGTTGCATGATTTCCACGTGTGCCCTTCCTCGGCACACTCGGAACATATTTTATATTCTTTATGCTTTGTACAGTCTTTTGTAGTGTGAGATTCTATCATGTAGCATCTGAAGCATGTTTGGATGTGATAAAATTTATCTTGCTGGATTTGGTAATGTGGAATTTTCATGGAAAAAAGCTTTAGTCCATGTTCTGTAGCTTTAGAGGCATAGATTGCCTGAGAGAATGTTATTTTAATTGTTTTAGAGTTAGGGAACTTGAAAACATTATCAATATTGCCTTCCAGGAATGAATTTTGAGTATACAATTCATTTAATATGTCGTCTTCAGAGTTGTTGTAGATGTGTGCATTAACATTAAAGGCTATGACTGTTTTCTTTGCTTTCAGTTCTGGTGGTATTACTGGATTCATGTCTTCTTGGGAAAATTCTTCCTTAATCTTGTCCTTGAATATCTTTTCCTGCTCTTCATCTGACGAGACGATGATGAATCCATCTTGGACTGGAATTATGTTGGTAGGGAAGACATCATTGTTGCTGAGTATTGTTAGGAGAGTGTTCTTTCTTCGTGGATCTTGGCTGTTTGTTGTTTTTATTTTTACTCTCGCCATTTTTCACATGATAAAAACAATAATTCCTATAAGGGGGCCGAGGCCCGACAAAAACCCACAGCTAATAAATGGATAGAAAAAAAAGAAAGAGAAGGAGCCTGCCTATGTGGGGCAGTTTAGTCACCCAGCTCCTAAAAGCTGTCGTAATGGCCCTGCCCCACGACCTAGCCCTAGCAGAGATTTCCTCTGAAGGAGGGGAAAGGAAATATCAAGTTGGAGGTAAAGAGGCTTACCCAGGAGGCTTACCCAGCAGCCTTCTAAGCCAGAGCCAACAGATCCACCTAGTTACCGAGGGTCACTCTCGGGAACGTTCTGGGTCCGCTCACTGCAGTCTGGCAAAGAACGAAGCTGGGAGCAAGAAAGGGAAAGGGGAGGATGGCGAGGAACCACAGGGCGAGTTCTCAACCGGACAGGGAGAGCTCCGGTACACAGTGGGACCTGGGAAAGCAGCTGGTGTTCTTCCGTCTATGATCACCTAGCTCCTTGACTCGGTGGCGAGTAACTGCCCGCTATCTATCTATATTTATAGAAAAGATGGGTGAAGGAAGAATAATATGAGTATAAGAGGATAGTGAGAAATAATGAAAGAAGTATAAGATTAAAGATGGTGGGCTGTCCACCTTGCTATTTTACTTATTGATGTTATACTGTGTATTATGTGTTTGTGAGAATGTTTGTGTTCTGTGTGCTGACTTCATGTGATGGCACGGGCCGCGATTGTTCTCCCTGTTACACCGCAGGCGAGTCGAGAGAGACTCTACCACTACTCCCTCGCCGACACCACACAACTCTTACCCCCTATAGGTAGGTCCCCGGGTGTCAGCGACTCAGGATGAGGTGCAACCCCCTCCCCATCTACCGCTTGCTGGGGGCCAGCAAGCCCTACCAGTGGCCAGTACCCCTCGGCTGTGCACTACGGTGTGGTGAACACCGGCTTGGCATACCGCCTCACCGCCGACTCAGGGCGCGAGAGTGGGGAGAGAGGAGGCCAGCTACGAGTCCCATGTGAAGCATGTGTGTGTGTGTGTGCTGTTTAGAGTGTTGGAGTTACATAATATTCTTTCCTTTCCAGATGCCCCGGTGTGTGCTGAGTTTTTGTGTTTGGCCATCTTCAGGAATACAGTGAGTAAAGGTAAGTGTTTTAAGGTGAGTATGTTTCCTTTATTTTCGGTTTGTTAATATATTGGAGTTGGGTATTGTTTTGCATGCCTGTAGGCTGCTAGGGAAATCACGGTGGCTATTTTACTATTTGATCTGAGTTGTCTTTTAGGCTTTGTATAGTTAGGCAGGCCCAAGCTCATCAATTTTTTCCCGACTTGTCTTTGCTCTGTAGTGTAGACGTATATGAGAGAGGTGCTGTTGTTGGTGTGAATGTGTACTTGTGTCTGTTGTCATGGTGTAAGGGTGTTTCTGATTTGTGTGCAAATCTAAGTGCTTTGTTTTGGACTTTTTGAAGTTATGCTAATTTGGTTATTGCTCATTGTGTGCATAGGGATTGGCAGGGTAATCAAGTATTGGTAGTTATTAGTGCTTTTACTAAGTGTATTTTTATTTTCTCTGGCATTGTTATGTAACTTGTAGAGTTTTTGTAGTGACGCTATTGCTATATTTTTTACGCTCCTGTGTAGATGTTTGTAGTAGCCACCTGTAGTTATGGTTAGACCAAGGCATTTGCCGGTACTTTTAAATTCTATTTCTTCTTCGTTAATGATGAGTGGAAAGGTAAGTTTTGCTCCAAGGTGCAGAGGGGTGAATTTATTAACATTGGTTTTTTTATTTTCCAGTTCCTTTCGTAGTTATTATTTGCTGTTATTGCTCTCTCTGTTTTTATATTGAGCATGTTCTTGGACCTTCCTGGGTAGCCAATTATTTGTGTTATGTCGTCTGCAAAACTGATGTTAAGGGTTTGTATAGGTTGTTGAATATCATTGGTGTAAATTGTGAAGAGGTGTCTGGTGACAGAACACTCCCCTTGTGGTACACCGCAGTTTAAATTAAATGTAGGACCAATGTAATGATTAACTTTAATGGATGCTGTGCGATCAGATCAAAAAGTCGCATAAAAAATTTTTTCTATTGTAATAGGGAGTTGTAGTTGTAGGATTTTATGCTTAAGACCGAGGTGCCAGACTTGATCAAAAGCTTTAGATATGTCTCTTAGTATGACTTGGCACTGGCCTTTATCTGATTTATTGTGTGCTATTTGTTCTGTGATGACTGCTAGTGCTTGTGTGGTGCCTCTATTACTACGAAAACCGAACTGGTAAGTGTTATATAAGTTATTAATTTCTTGGTGTGTTTTTAGCCTTGAATTTATCACTCGCTCAAGGATTTTGCCTGGTACTTCTAATAGCGTTATTGGTCTGTAATTTTGAGCCTGTTGAGGGGATTTATTTTGTTTAGGGATTAGTCTGATGATTCCGTTTTTCCACTTGTCGGGAAAATAGCCTGCTGAGATAGTGCTGTTGAATATTTCTGTTAGTCTAATTATTGCTGTGTCTGGTAGGTGTGTTAAGATTGTTTTATTAATTCCACTTCGTCCCGGGCTAGTTCTTTTTAGCTGCTTTATGATGTTTTTTAATTCTTCTGTAGTTATTGTCGTGTCAGTGTGTTGTGTGTTGAGTCTGGTAATGTCAGAGTTATTGTAGGGAATTGTTCTGTGGGTGTTATTTCTGATGTTATGTAAGACAATCTCATTTTCCATGTGATCTTCCTCTCCATCCTCCTCTCCACTAAAGATTTCTTGCCAGTACTCTCTGTGTACTTCCTCTTTTTCTCTGTCGGTGTATACTTTGTTGTTATGTTTGTTCCTAATGTAGTGGGGTTCGTTCTCTCTGTTGCCTGTCAGTAGTTTAATTTTCTTCCAGAATGTTGTAGGATCTCTATAAGTGCTCGAAACTTCATTTATTAGTCTGTACCAGTGTTCTCTATTTTCCTGTATTAAAGCTTCGTGTAGTAGTGTTTGTAGTTGTTTGTAGTATCTGTAATTCTGATAGGACCAACCGTGTGCACGTGAGTAAGTCTGTAGTTCTGTAAAAAGTGTCTTAAGTAGTTTTGTTGTGTCTGTGTGTTTGGGTGCAGTGGTAGACATTTGTAACGTGTAGTGGGTATGGCTTGTTGCATAGCTTGCTCTCTTATTGCCTGGTTGCCAGTTTTCAGTGGCAGTGTCTATTGTTTCAAGGTGTTTCTTCGTGTAGTGTGTTTGTGTGTAGTGTGTTGGTGACATGTCTTTTAAATGTTTCCCAATTTGCTTTATTGTAGTTGGGTCTTGGTGGAGCTGGAATGAGTATATAGGGGCTGTGGCTATTGTGTAAATTATTGGAAATGTGGATCGCTTGTGGTGCAGGGGTCCCTTTCTACTCGCATGTGTGTTGTGGTATGTGCGTGGTGGTTTGTAAGTATAATGTCTGGTGTTGTGCCTCTTCTGTGTGTATAATAAGTAGGAAAATCTGGTCCGACATGTTGTATTAGTCTGTTTTGTATTAAAGTGTTGATTTGTCTGCCTTTGTTGTTGCTGTGGGAGTGTATCCTAAGTTGGGGTGATTTGCATTTTAAGTCAGCCAGCATGTATACTGGACAGGTACGTCTAAACAATTTAGTGAAGTCAGGTATGGGTATATATGTTCTTGATGGTGGTTGATATAAAGTTGAAATTATTATTTTTCCTGTGGTGGTACTTATTTCTACTGCAAGTAGATCTGATAGGAAATCATCAAGTAGTTTATATTGTATGTTCTTTTTTATTGCTATAGCTGTGCCATCTGACGCATTATTGAGGGTATTTTTTCGTGTGTACTCTGTATCCAGGAATTTTCATTGGTGTGTTTTCTTGTATGCCGTGGCTGTTTATGAGTATTATTTCTGGGTCTATTATTCTGTATGTGTTGGAGAGTGATATTCGTCTGTTGTTCCAGTGTAGTACGTTGTGTTGTATTATCTTAATGTTTCTTAAGAGCCATGTTGTTTGTGTGACTTTGTTGGTGTGTGTGTGAGTGTTTTTGTGTGTTACTGTGTGTTTTTTGTTTTTAGTTTTTGTGTTTGCCTAGCAACTGGAGACCTTTCATTGCACTGTCCTGTTCTCTTTATTTTCCTGAATACACTGTCTTCCAGTATAGTGAAGCAGTCTTTCAACACTATATCACCTTTTTTTGATTAGTCCTATCACTTCGTGAGATTTCATGGTTGGTTCATTGTAGGTGTATTTATATGTTCCATCCTCTATTCCTTTTATCAGATGACCCATTGTGATGTTTTTAGGCCATCCCTGGCTCTCTCTTGTTATTATTTTAAGTTCTATTTCATCGCTGTCAAGTTGTTTCTTTGTGTTTGTTTGTGTTTTTTGTTTGGTAGAAACTTGTTGGGTGTGTGTGTCTAGTGTTGTTACATTTTGTTGTTGATCTGTTTGTGTGTCTGTTAGTAGGTCTTCTAGTTTCCATTAAGGATAGTTTTTCTGTGTCGGCTAGAAGTGAGAGGAGTTTTTGAGGAATTAGGTGGTCTTGGGTATTTTTATTTGGAGGAAGTTTATTTTCCTTTTACAGAGTGGCATTAAGTTCTTTCTCATAGCTTCCCTGGTTCTATTACATTCATTAGATGAGCGTGTATCATGCAAGAGTATATTTTGAAATGGTCTTCTCTGCTGATTTGTGTTGATGTGCTGTTATTCATTGTGGGGATGTTGTTTGTCTTTGTTATCTGGGAGTATGATGCTGTCTCCTTTTCTTCCTCTCTCTTCATCTTTATTACATCTTTTCTTATTTTGCATCTCATAGATAGTGTTCTGTGGTTTTCTCCACAATTGATGCATTTTTTGCTCTCTTTGTTGCATGATTTCCACGTGTGCCCTTCCTTGGCAGCACACATATTTTATATTCTTTATGCTTTGTACAGTCTTTTGTGGTGTGAGATTCTATCATGTAGCATCTGAAGCATGTTTGGATGTGATAAAATTTATCTTGCTGGATTTGGTAATGTGGAATTTTTCATGGAAAAAAGCTTTAGTCCATGTTCTGTAGCTTTAGAGGCATAGATTGCCTGAGAGAATGTTATTTTAATTGTTTTAGAGTTAGGGAACTTGAAAACATTATCAATATTGCCTTCCAGGAATGAATTTTGAGTATACAATTCATTTAATATGTCGTCTTCAGAGTTGTTTGTAGATGTGTGCATTAACATTAAAGAAGCTATGACTGTTTTCTTTGCTTTCAGTTCTGGTGGTATTACTGGATTCATGTCTTCTTGGGAAAATCTCTTCCTTAATCTTGTCCTTGAATATCTTTTCTTGCTCTTCATCTGACGAGACGATGATGAATCCATCTTGGACTGGAATTATGTTGGTAGGGAAGACATCATTGTTGCTGAGTATTGTTAGGAGAGAGTGTTCTTTCTTCGTGGATCTTGGCTGTTTGTTGTTTTTATTTTTACTCTCGCTTCATTTTTCACATGATAAAAACAATAATTCCTATAAGGGGGCCGAGGCCCGACAAAAACCCCACAGCTAATAAATGGATAGAAAAAAAAAGAAAGAGAAGGAGCCTGCCTATGTGGGGCAGTTTAGTCACCCAGCTCCTAAAAGCTGTCGTAATGGCCCTGCCCCACGACCTAGCCCTAGCAGAGATTTCCTCTGAAGGAGGGGAAAGGAAATATCAAGTTGGAGGTAAAGAGGGAGAGCTTACCCAGCAGCCTTCTAAGCCAGAGCCAACAGATCCACCTAGTTACCGAGGGTCACTCTCGGGAACGTTCTGGGTCCGCTCACTCCGCAGTCTGGCAAAGAACGAAGCTGGGAGCAAGGAAGGGAAAAGGGAGGATGGCGAGGAACCACAGGGCGAGCTCTCAACCGGACAGGGAGAGCTCCGGTACACAGTGGGACCTGGGAAGGCAGCTGGTGTTCTTTCCGTCTATGATCACCTAGCTCCTTGACTCGGTGGCGAGTAAGTACGAGGCGGCGAGAGCTGCTGTCCAGCACTTTCACTCAGCGTCCGAACGGTCTGCGTGCCGCTACTACCGTCTGCTCTCTCTGCTCCTCTCTGTGTGTGTGTGTGTGCTATTTTTTTCTATTCTCTCAGAGAGATGAGGCTTTTGTGGTCACCCATCCAAGTTCTGCCCGGACCCCCTGCTTAACTGCGCTGATCCCGCCGTTAGCTAATTGGCCAAGACCGGAGAACTAGGTGTTGGGAGGCCTTCTTTCTATTATTCTTATTCTTTCTTCCCCCATTCATATCGTTGTATTGGATATGTTGGAAAATATACAAAAGAATTCACCCTTCTATGACAATTAGGAAGAAAGACATGGGATGCTTTTTTTTTTCTTTTTTTTTATATTCCTTTATTGTAATTTTTCTTATTCTTGTTATGATAATTCTTACTGTTATCTTTATTACTTAAAATTTTCGTTCATTCTCCCTATTCTTATTCTTATTTTTTATTTTTATTTTTTTTCAGACAGATGAGGCTTGTGTAGTCACCCATCCAAGTATTGCCCGAAACCCCTGCGTAATCTCGACGATTTCATTTGACAATACCTATTTACTTATTTATTTATTATTATATTTATTAAAAAAAAAAAAAAGAAGAAAGAAAAGAAGATGAAGAAGAATAAGGTATGTAATCGAAATACTCTCTCTATACTGTAGCAATAGTTTAGCTGGATGTGCTTGTATTGTGTCAAAAAATACTTGCAATATCTGCAATTGTAACCTGCAGTGTCGGCATAATGCATAATAAAGCAATGAAAAGAAAAATTAATAAAAGAATAAATGAAAAAAAGAAAGAAAAAAGATGCAATTAACAACTAAATATATTAGCTACCCCCTCTACTTTTCTTTATCACTGCAGAAAAATGGAAACATTTTAACGTAGACTTGTCAAAATTCAACTGAAATTAAGGGTTAAATAAGGATCGTCACCCCTTCCCCAGAGGATATTCATTGTCTTTGAATATATATATATATATATATATATATATATATATATATATATATATATATATATATATATATATATATATATATATATATATATATATATATATATATATATATATATTCTTTTTATTTAAAGTCTTATTTACTTATGTTAATTCTTCTTCACTAAGAGACAGAGAGAGAGAGAGAGAGAGAGAGAGAGAGAGAGAGAGAGAGAGAGAGAGAGAGAGGTAACGTCCTTGAGGATAGCAGCTCGTCTACGCTCCGCTCAGTGATCAGCGTTAGAATGTAATTCCTCATTTCTTTAAAAAAAAAAAAAAAAAAAAAAAAGCAGAAACTTTATTTAGGGGCTTGCTGGAAACAAACTTACAACGGAGGAAAGAACAATATGTCTGCTATATGACCCACCCAGTTAAATTTTCAAGAAGCAAACGCAAGTTGGGAAAATACTGAGGAAGATAAATTTTCATTTATATACGTTTTATGAGTAATTTCTGCCAGAAGCCTTCCTCTATTAATCAAACGTCACTGATACTTATTCCCTTTATTTTTTACTTTACAGAATCTTTTGTAGGGCAAGACTCTAGAGGATATGTGCTTTCATAAGGTCTATAATGCTTTGCTTATCATAGAGACATAAAAAAAAATAATAATAATAAAAATAAATTAATTAATTAATTTAAAAAATCAAAATAAATAGATATATAAATTAATTAATTAATCAAATAAATTTCTATGCTTCACCTTTATAGCATTCGTATGAATGTCAAAACAAAACAAAAAAATATAAATATAAATATTAATATGAAAAAAAAAAATTACTAAATATATGAAAAATAGCATTACTACTACTACTACTACTACTACTACTGCTACTACTACTACTATTTTTTATTTTTTTTTATGTAGGAAGGACACTGGCCTGTAAGGGCAACAAAAATGTAATAAAAAAAAAATGCCCACTGAAATGCCAGTCCCATACAAGGGTCAAAGCAGTGGTCAAAAAATGATGAATAAGTGTCTTGAAACCTCCCTCTTGAAGGAATTCAAGTCATAGGAAGGGTGGGAAATACGGAAGCAGGCAGGGAGTTCCAGAGTTTACCAGAGAAAGGGATGAATGATTGAGAATACTAGTTAACTCTTGCGTTAGAGAAGTGGACAGAATAGGGGTGAGATGAAAGAAGAAAGTCTTGTGCAGCGAGGCCACGGAAGGAGGGGAGGCATGCAGTTAGCAAGATCAGAAGAGCAGTTAGCATGAAAATAGCGGTAGAAGACAGCTAGATATGCAACATTGCTGGCGGTGAGAGAGAAGCTGAAGACAGTCAGTTAGAGGAGAGGAGTTGATGAGACGAAAAGCTTTCGATTCCACCCTGTTTAGAAAAGCAGTA
>NC_087177.1:20730259-20750259 GCF_035594125.1 Scylla paramamosain
CCATGACTGGCCGCTGCAAGGGAGGCAAGGGTCTTGGAAAAGGGAGGCGCCAAGCGTCACCGTAAGGTTCTGCGTGATAACATCCAGGGAATCACCAAGCCTGCTATCCGTCGTCTAGCTCGCCGAGGTGGCGTCAAGCGCACATCTCTGGTCTCATCTACGAGGAGACTTCGTGGGGTGCCTCCAAGGTGTTCCTTGGAGAACGTTATCAGGGATGCTGTCACCTATACCGAGCACGCCAAGCGTAAGACCGTTACTGCCATGGACGTTGTCTACGCCCTCAAGCGTCAGGGCCGTACCCTGTACGGATTTGGGTGGTTAAATCGCTCCATTATTGAGATGGTGCCAGCTATTCAGCTTGCATTATCATCATTGAATAACATCATCTCCCGGACCTTTTTAAGGTCCACAAACATGAAAAGAAAGAAGGACCATAGACTACTATTATTACTACTACTTTCTCATAACCATGTTCACTATCACTATCTGAGCTAAGAAAAGAAACCATTATTAATTATAACCTTCTTTCTCACTTCATCAAGGTCTTCTCCAAGTATCATTATTATTATTATTATTATCATTATTATTATTATTATTATTATTATTATTATTATTATTATTATTATTATTATTATTATTATCAATGACTTATTTCAATGATCACGCCCCTCATCGTTCTCAGTTTCTCATAAAACAAAAATATACATTGAGATGAAAAAGACGCTCAACATATCACAATAGGCAACACATCTAATCAACTCTCCACTGTGACACACAGCAGGTACATTAGTAGAAATATAGTATACATATTTATTCTCGGTCACTTGCGTGCCCTGACTAAATAATAATAATAATAATAACAAATAACTAACTCGAAAATAAATACACTACTTGCTTATTATTGATATACCAGTATAGTCTACACAACTCTCTAGATGTTTGAACGTGTGGCTCCGAAGAGGAGCCGGATTGATGGTGATATTGGCTGAAGGGGAGGGAGGCCCTTTATTTACTCTCTCTCTCTCTCTCTCTCTCTCTCTCTCTCTCTCTCTCTCTCTTCTCAGTCTTCTTGGGAAGGAGCACGGCCTGAATGTTGGGCAGCACGCCACCCTTTGCAATGGTGACTCCGGAGAGGAGCTTGTTAAGTTCCTCGTCGTTGCGGATGGCCAGCTGCAGGTGACGTGGGATGATGGGAGTCTTCTTGTTGTCACGGGCGGCATTGCCGGCAAGCTCAAGGACTTCAGCAGCCAGGTACTCCATAACTGCCGCAAGGTACACGGGGGCACCAGCACCCACGCGCTCGGCGTAGTTGCCTTTCCTTAGAAGGCGATGAACTCCTGCCGACCGGGAACTGGAGTCCAGCACGACTGGAACGGGACTTTGACTTTCCCTTCACCTTTCCTCCCTTGCCGCTTCCAGACATGATAATGGATGTTGTGGTAGTAGTATTAGTAGTTGTTGTTGTTGGTGATAAATGAGGAGCGCGAGTACTCTAACCTCGTCGGTAGCTCTGCGAGCAAGTAGTGAATTTTGGGAAAAACGGCTATATATACGCGAGATCAGATCGGCCCAGAGCGCGTCTGGACCAATCAGGACGCTCGCTGAGGTGGCGACTCCTGATCCTTAGTAGGCACGCTAATATATATACCACTTTTCAACACCCCGCGCGGCATCATTCTCGCTTTAGCTCTCGCAGCTGCAACACCTCGCCCCCTCTCTCCAGCTCCTGCCAGCCACTCAGCGCTCTCTTGCTCCGAGCGGCCGAGCCACAAGCTCCGCCCCCTCAGACAAGGAGAGCGCCTTTATAAGGAGCCTAGCAGCGGCCCGATCTCCACTCCGCGCTGTGCTTTACCAGCGCCCCTGACGCAGCAGTTCACTCTACAGCGACCCACATTATCCCAAGTGCTACTCTAGACACTGAGAATTGCATAGACCACAAAATTCACACAACACACACCCACTTACACTTCTGGCACGAATTTGGTGCCCTACCACATCAATCGCACTCATGACGGGCTCGGATTGGAATTTACCCCCCTTGCCTGACGCTGAGTGTTAGATTGGTTGCGGGTAGGAAGCCGAGGGTTTGGTCAGGCTCTCTCTCCTTCTCACTCTATTTCACCTCTCTTCCGCCTCTGGGTGAAGGGGCTGGAGGACCTGAAAAGCCTCCAGAACTCCTGAAGCAGGGGCAGCCTGCGATGCACCAAGGAAGCCAGTGAGCGTGCTGAGTCCAGCCTTGGTTGCGGGGCCAGGTCAAGGCAACTCTTAGCTTGGAGGAGGGCCTCCCATAACCTCCATAGGACCTAGATATTTCGCAGGGCGGTGTAGCTGCGACGGTTTTTTAGAAATCGGGCTACCAGTAGCAACCGCCAACTGCCAGGCAGGGAGCAGCTAGTCACAGGGGGACTCCACCCCCCTTCAGCATGCCGAGCCAAGACCCCACCACGAGAATGGAGACGACGGTCGAAGATCACACTCTGAGAGGAAAGATGCCAACTAACAAGTCTGATAACCACTTCACACGCGACCCGAGAACCATACCGTCCCGAGGAAAGATCCATGAGCATCGACAGGACAAAACGAGGACTCCACCAAGACTCCGAAGATGACGAAAGCTGCCCACCCGCCAAATGCCAAGCCCAAGACAAGAATCTTGAACCCAATCCTTCCACCTCCAAGCAAGCAAAAGACGAAGACGGCTTCCGATTCCAAGGGCGTGGATACAACCGAGCTCGCAGGGACAGATATGAGGAAAAGAAAATGCAACAGGCAACAGCTCCAGAACAGCCAAAAGAGACTCCCACCTCCAGGCACCAGTCTGGCGATGTCCCACGTATCATCATTCCAGCCACGGAAGGTTTCCAGTCACCAATAGACGTCGCAGAAGCTCTGGAGGCAGCGCTGAACATGAGAGAAAAACTACCCATGAAGTTCCTCCACCTCAGGGCAAAGTGCTCCTCTCCCCACCGACAATGGAAGTACACGACGACATCATCAACCTGAAGGAGCTCAAGGGAAAACCCATACACCTGCAGTCATCCACCAGCAACATCACCAAAGGAGTGGTACTGAAGTACCACCTGCTCATGCCACTCTCACTCCTGCAGAGACATCCCCAGATGATTTCTGCAGACCGACTCACTCATCGAGAAGGAGAACCAACACGTCAAGTGCTGATCACAGTTCGAGGCCCCCTTCCAGGCTATGTAGACCTGAGGGGAACTGGGGCACGTTCTACACACGTCCTTACGGCAAGGAGCCTCTCAGATGCTTCAACTGCCAGAGGTTTGGCCACCACAAGGCAAACTGTACACTACCAACGTAAATGCAGGAATCTGCGCCGGCAGCCACGAGACAGAAAAATGCATCAAGATGCACAAAGAAGGAGAGCACAACGACAGCGAAGTGTCCCAACTGCCACCGTCCACATCACGCCTGGAACAAAAGCTGCACAGCCAAGGAGAGAGTTAGCCGATGTTCAGAAGGCCTCTTAACACCCAGTGGATGACTCGACATCGCCCCTCTCTCGCCACCACCAATAAAGCCTGGGCTCTGGCGGCCACTTCGACCTGGGGCAGCCAACCAGCACAGCCACAACAACCAGCACAGCCACAACAACCAGCACAGCAGCCACAACAGACTCCAAACATGACAGCAAACGCCGATTTTCCAGCACTAGGAACACTAGGAACAGCAGCACAGCAACCAAGGACAGGCAGCAGGCCACGACAGCGAATCAACGCATCACGACCACCAACTCGACAAACAGAACACATCACTCTCTCCAAGCAGGACCTGCAGGCGATGTTCCAGACGTTTGCCACTGCCCTCGTCTCCATGCTGGGAAAACAAATACCGTCGGAAGACATCACCACACTATCGGAACAAGTTGTGGCCAAAGTGTGCAAGAAGCGGTCAGCACTCCAGCAGCCATACCAGCCGCAGCTCCTCGCCTCGGCCACGCAGCCAGTCACCCGCGCTGATGCCAGCTCCTCGAACCAACAAGAGGATCACTCCCGCCTCGGCGAACATCGCGAGAGAAAAAGGCGGCCCTCGGGATAACACAGAACCGGCGCAGTGTTCCACAGCAAACAAAACCCAGCAACACCACCAACACAAACAATGGATATGACACTCACCCTGACACCAACGACGACACTCACACAAACGACACAGGAAACACAGACAGAGAAGAAGACGTGCAAGAAGCACAAAGACAGGCGCTCCAAATCCTGCAGTGGAACTGCTGCACGATATCAAATAAACACCACCTCCTAATGGCAGACGCATACGAAAATAGTTGGGATGTCATCCTGCTACAAGAGAACGGGCCTGCCTCAGGACACACAAACCCGCTTCTCAGGATACACTGCATATCACCTTCCGGCCATAGACAGACAGACAAGAGGCTGCTCCATCTTAGTTAAAAAGCTGCATACCAAGCCAAAAGATCAACAATCCTGTCGACTGCGGTGATCGAACCGAGGTCCTAGGAATCACCCTCCAACTC
Source organism: Scylla paramamosain (assembly GCF_035594125.1). Classification (NCBI taxonomy): domain Eukaryota; kingdom Metazoa; phylum Arthropoda; class Malacostraca; order Decapoda; family Portunidae; genus Scylla; species Scylla paramamosain. The sequence goes on from NC_087177.1 coordinate 20,734,770, forward strand.
CGCCACGGACCCATCCAAGTCTACAACATATACAACAACCTCGTGACACCCCTCGAGATCAGTGAACTCCTTGCCCTCTGCGCAACAACAAGTGTCTTCATCGGGGAGACTTCAACGCCCATCACACCATCCTCGGATCAAGAAGACAGAACAGAGATGGGCAACATTTAGCTGAAGTAATGGCCAACGTTCCAGGGGCAACTCTCCTGAACACCATAGGAGAGCCCACACACATCCAAGGCAGTATCCTTGACCTCTCTTTTGCCTCTCCCCATCTCAGCCACGGGGCAAAGTGGGAGCTGCATGACCACCTCGCCAGTGACCACTTTGCTACCACCATCAAAATCAACTGTGAAAAACCCTCCACCCCAGCACTCGTCCCCAGATGGAACACAAAAGGCAGACTGGCCGAGATTTAGAGAAGAAATCCTCCATCACCTAGCCCAGACAGAATCCGGCCTCACAGCAGATGACTTGGAACATCGGCTAGTTGACGCCTTCCACCATGCAGCAATAAAGCCATTCCTAAAACGAAGAAACCAACACATAGCCACAAAGATCGCTGGTACTATGATCAGAGAGTCAAAGAATATAACCACCGGATAAATCAAGCAAGAAAACTCAACCGAACACACACCTTTACAGAGACCACATGGGGACTCCTGCGTGCTGCCATCAGGACGGCGAGAGAGGGGAAAAAGGCAATAAAAACAGAAAAATGGCTGGAATGGTGCTCCGGCACGAACGCCCACACCACTCTCAGCGACCTCTGGAAGCACGTGAAAACTGCAACCGGCAAGAGGACACCGAGAGCACCTACACACCCAGACCCAGAGAGGGAAGCCGCCAGACTTCTACAAACTTACGTTCACAGAGCCAGCCCAGCGCAGCTCGGCGCGCACGTCCCTAGCCAAGCTTGAAAGAGCAACGTCCAGCCCAAGACACCTTCATCCAACAAGCCTGTAGACAAAGACACCCAGCAGACACAGCCTTTACGCCCCGGGAACTGCAGAAGGCGCTACAGCCCAGACCCGACACAGCTGCCGGTGCCCGGACAAAATCACATACTCCATGATCAGAAAAGGAGGTGAAGCAGCACAAGATAGGCTCCTCAAAATAATCAACACCTCATACGCTACAGGACTTCTACCATCAACTTGGAAAGGAGGCAACCATACACCCCGCAGACCTTACCTTCCCCATGCAGACTTCCTCGGACTCACTCCGCAGACAGACACCTGTTTTCCTTGTAGGGGACTTGAACACCCGACATCCCTACCTAGGATACACTACTTCCAACCAGGTAGGGAGAGACATAGTAGACTATCTTCGATGACAGACTGCACTCCATATCAGCCCTTTCTTTCCCACCTACTTTGATTTTTAGGACTGCCTCAACTCCTGACATAGCTCTAACTAACGAGGTGAATTTTCTTCATTACTCCTTCACGCCTGGACCTCTGACGACTAGTGACCACATACCTACTATCCTTGATATTTCCACCTCCCCGCTCCTCATCCCTAGTGTCAGGAGGTATAACTATAAAAGAGTAAACTGGGACGCGTTTTCTGAGGACGACGCCCTACAGATAAACAGACCTACCAGACGTGACCTGCAGCACCCTGGAGGACATTGACGCAGCACTAGAGGCATGGATAGGCCAAAGTCAAGACCACTGCTGACAGACACATACCCCTGACCTCCCTACAAAGTGGGTCCGCCCCAAGACCCTCCCGAACGACGCAGCTGCTGCGGATTCAATTCCAGGCGCTACGTGACAGAGCGAGCCAGAGAGGCTGGACTTACGATGAGTACAGGCAGTACAGACATGTTAAAGCTATGCTGCACGACTTGCGACAAACAGAAGCTAGGACGCACTGGGGGAGGAAGTTGGCAAGCTTAGCTGCCAACCACCGTGATCCCAGGGAAGTTTTGGAGAGAAATCAAAAATTGTCTCTCCAGGTAGAGCGACAGGACCAGGCCATTAGCTAATAGACATTACAGGTGACAAGAAGTTCCACGAACGAGGAAAAAGAACACCTTTTCACGTCCATTTGGGACCGTGTGTACAAGAGAGGACTACGACGACGACTTTGACGACAATGACAATATTGCTGGATTACATGGCACATGCTATGTACAGAACCTTCTCGTTGGGCTCGACAGATCCTGCCCGTCTCACAGGTACCTCCCCACTGGACTGTTTTATTTCCGCTCAGGAGATGGCTGCCGCGATCAAATGTGGCAAATGACTAGCCCTGGCGGCAGCAAGATAAACAAGACTATACTCTCTTATCTTCCAGCTTCGGCGCTAGCCAGGATTGAGGGCAATCTTCAATGCGGCGCTCTCAGCGAGCTATTTCCCGGACGGATTCAAGCAGGCGGAGATGAGGATGATTCCTAAGGCCGGCAAGACTCCGACTCGTCCGGAGAACTACCCGCCCATCTCCCTGCTGGAGGTACCGGGGAAGCTGCTGGAGAGGGTTGTCTCTGCTCGGCTGCGCACCTATCTGGAGACGGGAAACCATCTACACCCAGCGCAGTATGGTTTCCAGAGCGGCAGCGAGTACTGTCCATGCCATCGCTCTGGCAACCGAGACCATCGCCATACACCAGGCCAATAGGTACCGCTGTAACTTGGTGCTGCGGGACGTGAAGTAAGGCGTTTGACCGTGTCTGGCACCTTGGGCTGAAGTACAAGCTCCTTCACCTGGGGCTGCCTGCACCGGTTGAGCGCCTTCTCTGTGACTTCCTGGACGACAGGACGGCGAGGGTGAGTGTAGGGGGGCACCTCGGTCCACCTTTTCCCCTCGCCACAGGAGTTCCACTGGGCAGTGTGCTGTCGCCCACCCTGTACAGCATTTATACCAGCGATTGTCCAGCCTCAGAGGCTGGTATCAATTTACTGTATGCTGACGATGTCTCCCAGATTATTTTTCCACCCAGGTCGCTCCAGCTTGATGACGAACGCCCGCACTGCCAGAGAGATCGCCCGCATCAATGCCTTCGAGAGGGAGTGGAGGATCAGGACAAACCTGGCCAAGTTTAAGGTCGTCCCCCTCGCCACAAAGACCCCCGCCCCACTGCTAGTGGATGGGGATGATGTTGAGTTTAGCCCCAGGGGCACCCTCCTGGGGTTCTCCATATCCACAACTGGGTACACTTCACACGTGTCCCAGCGAGTGAGCAAAAGCGAAGTTGGGCCCTCACCAGGCTGTACCGCTTGAGGGATCTGACCACTGGTCTCAAGCTCCACCTAATAAAGGCTTTGATTTTGTCCATTCTAACTTATCCACCTATTCCCTTGCATGCTCTCTCTAAAACAGCCATCAGCAAGCTTCAGCGGGTCCAGAACAACGCCCTGGGGTTCGCCTTCGGCACCAGATGGGACGACTTTGTCACCTCGGCTGCTCTTCTGGCTTCCGCATCCCTCCCAGCCCTGAACGCCCGCCTTCACGATATGGCCGCCAGGGTTTGGGAACAGATGGATGCCGAGGGATGGGAACAGTTCCAGGCGCTGAGGACACAGCACGACTAGGCTCTACCCCGGGAACACGCCGGGTTCCCCAGGAGTCTTCGCCGGGAACAAGACCCGCCTCCCGAAGCCCGATACAGGTGAATGTTATATTTCCGTAACTCATTCCCCTATAAAATTCACAATCTACCTGTATCACTACTAGAAATTGAGTCACTCTCCCCCCAAGCATTCTTTTACTGTTAGATAATTTGTCCGCAGATCACGCCATTATCATCACCGACTGCTGACTGAGAGAGAGCGAGCATCTGTCGCTTCTCCTTCCGAGAGTAGAGGTACCGTGACGACAGTGGTGGACTGCAGCCAGCCACTAAGAGATCTACCAGGCCTGATGACGCCCCCGGCGACACCGACGGCATACCCAGTGGTGGTTCCATCATCGCGAACCTCCCCTCGCCCCCCGCGCCCCGAGTCGCCGTGGGACCGGCCGACGTCCTGGCGAGGGGTAATCATCCTCCGGGGTAAGCCTGCTCAGCCCCCGGCAGCGGGACCGAGTTCGGGAAACGCACAGCTGAGGGGTTTACTGGGGCTGACGGCGCCGCAGGCGTCGCCGAAGGCCTCCCCCTTGAACTCCCCGAACCAGACCGCAAACAGCGACTCCTAGAACCTCTAACGACATCGACCCGCGCCCAAGACACCTGCCCACCACCCTCTCCCCCGTCGCAGGACTCCCGAAATAATCAATTATATCGTTACCAGTGCACAGTGAACATCCACGCGTGTTCTGTGACTCTCATGTTTATTTTGTACGTGCTATTGTGACAATTTTTGCTCCCTCGTGTCTTATTTCTTCTTAAGCATTAAGTACTCCTTAACGTTTCTACTGTGTCCCTCTGCATTTGACTCTCATGTTTATTTTGTACGTGCTATTGTGACAATTTTTGCTCCCTCGTGTCTTATTTCTTCTTAAGCATTATGTACTCCTTAACGGTTCTACTGTGTCCCTCTGCATTCTTTTTTCTTCCTCTCGATGTTTCTCCCCTTCTACCTTCGTCCCCCTAACTTCACCTCTCTTAAGCTAGTGCATCTCTGCCACCATCCTCTTCTTGCACCGCCTTCTCCAAACAATCTACTTTATGTGTGTCTTCTAGTTGCCCTTTACGACTCACCTGCTAACTCAGGTTTCCACCAAGAACTCATGTTCTGTAAATATTTTATGTCATTGCAACGTACTTGTAAATGTTATGTAAATATTATATGTAACCCTCCCCACTCTATTCTATCTCACAGCAGTGCAGGTGGTTTTCCTCCGGGGACTTTGGTTTCCACCCTACAAATCGCTCTTGTACTGCCCTGTGACACTCATTACTTTACAGTAGCAAGACGGACCGCCCGGCAACTTTTTTTCTCCCACTGTACTTCTATTTCTCCTCACTTTTTCTTCCCTGTGTACCAGTCTTGGTACACACACTGCTGCTTCTTGTAACACCCCCCTTTTTCTAAATAAAAACTTGAAACTTGAAACTTGAAAACGCACACTCGTTCTCACAGCAGTACGGCGACACTATGCCTCCCAAAGCATCAGGAAAGGCTGCCAAGAAAGCTGGCAAGGCACAGAAGGCCATTGCCAAGGGCCACGACAAGAAGAAGAAGCGCAGGAGGAAGGAGAGCTACTCCATCTACATCTACAAGGTGCTCAGTAACCAAGTCCACCCAGACACTGGCGTGTCCTCCAAGGCCATGTCAATCATGAACTCGTTCGTGAATGACATTTTCGAGCAGATCGCTGCCGAAGCATCCCGCCTGGCACACTATAACAAGCGCTCCACCATCACCAGCCGGGAAATCCAGACCGCTGTCAATCTTCTTCTGCCTGGTGAACTGGCAAAACACGCTGTTTCTGAAGGCACCAAGGCTGTTACCAAGTATACCTCCTCCAAGTAAACAGGCGGCCAGTATACTGCTGCCAGTATAAAATAATACCCGGCTCCATTGGAGCCACACTTGAAAAGGAAAAAAAGATACGATATGAACCGATACATTATTATTATAATTATTGTTATTATTATTAATATTATTGTTATTATTATTATTATTATTATTATTATTATTATTATTATTATTATTATTATTATTATTATTATTATCATTATTAATATTATTAATATTGTTGTTTTTATTATAATTATTATTATAATAATTATTGTATCATTATTATTATTATTATTATTATTATTATTATTATTATGCTTATTATTATCGTGATTATTATTCAGTGGAGATAAAGAAAAGATAAAAAAAAAAATAGAGATAAAGAAAGATAAAAATTCTCCCAAGTGAAAGAGATATGGCCATGGAAGAGGGAATAATAATAATAATAAAAAAAAAAAAAGGGGGAAGGATATTGAGTTCGAAGTCGAAAGTTAATTATTAACCTGATACTGAAAGATGGAAAATAAATATTTTCTTCCACAAAACCAAACAGATTGTCTATGAAAATTCTTTAATGAAAGAGATTTTTTGGCCCTAAAAAGGGCCTAGATATTGCTGTTATGAAGATCATTCGTGGATGACTTCTTAGGCACGCTCGCCACGGATGCGACGAGCCAGTTGGATGTCCTTTGGCATGATAGTCACGCGCTTGGCATGGATGGCGCACAGGTTGGTATCCTCAAACAGACCCACGAGGTAAGCCTCGGAAGCTTCCTGGAGAGCCATGACAGCAGAGGACTGGAAGCGGAGGTCAGTCTTGAAATCCTGAGCAATTTCACGCACCAGGCGCTGGAAAAGCGGTTTCCTGATAAGCAGCTCAGTGCTCTTCTGATAACAGCGGATCTCACGGAGAGCAACGGTTCCAGGCCTGCAGCGGTGGGGTTTCTTGACACCTCCAGTGGCTGGAGCAGACTTACAAGCTGCCTTTGTAGCAAGCTGCTTGCGGGGCGCCTTGCCACCAGTGGACTTGCGAGCCGTTTGCTTGGTACGTGCCATAGTTGTAGTAACAACAACTCACAACGAACACTCAGCTGAGTCTGCCCGCGCTATATATCTATCTATATTTATAGAAAAGATGGGTGAAGGAAGAATAATATAAGTATAAGAGGATAGTGAGAAATAATGAAAGAAGTATAATATTAAAGATGGTGGGCTGTCCACCTTGCTATTTTACTTATTGATGTTATACTGTGTATTATGTGTTTGTGAGAATGTTTGTGTTCTGTGTGCTGACTTCATGTGATGGCACAGGCTGCGATATTTCTCCCTGTTACACCGCAGGCGAGTCGAGAGAGACTCTGCCACTACTCCCTCGTGACACCACAACTCTCTTACCCCCTATAGGTAGGTCCCCAGGTGTCGGCGACTCAGGATGAGGTGCAACCCCCTCCCCATCTACCGCTTGCTGGGGGCCAGCAAGCCCTACCAGTGGCCAGTACCCCTCGGCTGTGCATTACGGTGTGGTGAACACCGGCGTGGCATGCCGCCTCACCGCCGACTCAGGGCGCGGAATGGGGAGAGAGGAGGCCAGCTACGAGTCCCATGTGAAGCATGTGTGTGTGTGTGTGCTGTTTAGAGTGTTGGAGTTACATAATATTCTTTCCTCTTCAGATGCCCCGTGTGTGCTGAGTTTTTGTGTTTGGCCATCTTCAGGAATACAGTGAGTAAAGGTAAGTGTTTTAAGGTGAGTATGTTTCCTTTATTTTCGGTTTTTTAATAGATTGGGTTAGGTATTGTTTTGCATGCCTGTAGGCTGCTAGGGAAATCACGGTGGTATTTTACTATTTGATCCTGAGTTGTCTTTTAGGCTTTGATAGATAGGCAGGCCCAACTCATCCAATTTTTTCCCAAATTGTCTTTGCTCTGTAGTGTAGACGTATATTGAGAGATATTTGTTTTGGTGTGTATTTGTACTTGTTCTGTTGTCATGGTGTAAGGGTGTTTCTGATTTGTTGCAAATCTAAGTGCTCTGTTTTTGAACTTTTTGAAGTTTGCTAATTTAGTTATTGCTCATTGTGTGTATAGGGATTGGAGAGGTAATCAAGTATTGGTAGTATTAGTGCTTTTACTAAGTGTATTTTTATTTTCTCTGGCATGTTATGTAACTTGTAGAGTTTTTGTAGTGATGCTATTGCTATATTTTTACGCTCCTGTATATGTTTTGTAGTAGCCACCTCTAGTTATGGTTAGACCAAAGGCATTTTGCCATTACTTTTAAATTCTATTTTCTTCTTCGTTAATGATGAGTGGAAAGGTAAGTTTTTGCTCCAAGGTGCAGAGGGGTGAATTTATTAACATTGGTTTTTATTTTCCAGTTCCTTTCGTAGTTATTAATTGCTGTTATTGCTCTCTCTGTTTTTATATTGAGCATGTTCTTGGACCTTCCTGGGTAGCCAATTATTTGTGTTATGTCGTCTGCGAAACTGATGTTAAGGGTTTGTATAGGTTGTTGAATATCATTGGTGTAAATTGTGAAGAGTGTTGGTGACAGAACACTCCCTTGTGGTACACCGCAGTTTAAATTAAATGTAGAACCAATGTAATGATTAACTTTAATGGATGCTGTGCGATCAGATAAAAAGTCGCATAAAAATTTTTCTATTGTAATAAGGAGTTGTAGTTGTAGGATTTTATGCTTAAGACCGAGGTGCCAGACTTGATCAAAAGCTTTAGATATGTCTCTTAGTATGACTTGGCACTCTCCTTTATCTGATTTATTGTGTGCTATTTGTTCTGTGATGACTGCTAGTGCTTGTGTGGTGCCTCTATTACTACGAAAAACGAACTGGTAAGTGTTATATAAGTTATTAATTTCTAGGTGTGTTTTTAGCCTTGAATTTATCATTCGCTCAAGGATTTTGCCTGGTACTTCTGCCCGTGCTTCCCACAAAATCCCTTTATCTATGAATCGGGTGGGCCCGACGACTCCAACCCTGCCTTGTGATTGGTCAGAAACGTCCAGTGAGGCTCATCGCCCACGCAGTCACCGCATGAAAGATGTGATCATTATTGTTAGTCTAATTCATTTTTTTCTTATTCTTATTCTTATTCTTTTCTTTTCTTCCCTCATTCATAACAAATCTTGGAAAATATACAGCAGAACTGACATGTCATTTAAAATTCTAAGACAATTAGCAAGAAAGTTGTGATATTCTTATTTTTTTCATTCTTTTTATTCTATTTTTTTCTTATTCTTGTCATAATTAATATTGTTATCTTTATTATTTACATTTTTTTTATTATTCTTCCTATTCTTATTCTTATTTATCCTACTTTTAGAGAGATGAGGCTTGTGCGGTCACCCATCCAAGTTCAGGCCGGACCCCCTGCTTAACCTTGCTGATCCCGCCGTCAGCTGATTGGTCAAGAGCGGAGAACAAGGTGTTGGGAGGAAACATTTCTCTTATTCTTGTCCTTTCCTGTATTGTTGTTGCATTGTTGTGCTGAAAATGTTGGAAAATATGCACTAAAATTAACCCTTCATTCATAATTCTACAGCAATTAGCAAGAGAGAGATTTATTTATTACTTTTTTTTCCCTTATTTTTGTTCTTTTTATTCTTAATCTTCTTATTTTTATCATAGTTGTTATTGTTATTTTATTATTTTCGTTTTTCGTTCATTCTCCTCATTCTTATTGCTATTTTTTTCTATTCTCAGAGAGATGAGGCTTTAGTGGTCACCCATCCAAGTTCTGCCCGGACCCCCTGCTTAACTGCGCTGATCCCGCCGTTAGCTAATTGGCCAAGACCGGAGAACTAGGTGTTGGGAGGCCTTCTTTCTATTATTCTTATTCTTTCTTCCCCCATTCATATCGTTGTATTGGAAATGTTGGAAAATATACAAAAGAATTCACCCTTCTATGACAATTAGGAAGAAAGACATGGGATGCTTTCTTTCTTTTTTTTTATATTCCTTTATTGTAATTTTTCTTATTCTTGTTATAATAATTCTTACTGTTATACTTTATTACTTAAAATTTTTCGTTAATTCTCCCTATTCTTATTCTTATTTTTCATTTTTTTTTTTTTTTTGTAGACAGATGAGGCTTGTGTAGTCAGTCATGCATTAAAGTATTACTTGAAACCCCTGCGTAATCTCGATGGTTTCATTTTGACAATACCTATTTACTTATTTATTTATTATTATATTTATTTAAAAAAAAAAAAAAAAAGAAGAAGAAAAGAAGATGAAGAATAAGGTATGTAATCGAAATACTCTCTCTATACTGTAGCAATAGTTTAGCTGGATGTGCTTGTATTGTGTCAAAAATACTTGCAATATCTGCAATTGTAACCTGCAGTGTCGGCATAATGCATAATTAAGCTTAATGAAAAGAAAAGTTAATAAAAAGAATAAATGAAAAAAAGAAAGAAAAAAGATACAATTAACAACTAAATATATTAGCTACCCCTCTACGTTTCTTTATCACTGCAGAAAAATGGAAACATTTTAACGTAGACTTGTCAAAATTCAACTGAAATTAAGGGTTAAGTAAGGATCGTCACCCCTTCCCCAGAGGATATTCATTGTCTTTGAATATATATATATATATATATATATATATATATATATATATATATATATATATATATATATATATATATATATATATATATATATATATATATATATATATATATATATATATATATATATATATATTCTTTTTATTTAAAGTCTTATTTTCTTATGTAAATTCTTCTTCACTAAGAGACAGAGAGACAGAGAGAGAGAGAGAGAGAGAGAGAGAGAGAGAGAGAGAGAGAGAGAGAGAGAGAGAGAGAGAGTGAGAGAGAGAGAGAGAGAGAGAGAGAGTAACGTCCTTGAGGATAGCAGCTCGTCTACGCTCAACTCAGTGATCAACGTTAGAAGTTAATTCCTCATTTCTTAAAAAAAAAAAAAAAAAAAAAAAAAAAAAACTTTATTTAGAGGGCTTGCTGGAAACAAACTACAATGGAGGAAAGAACAATATGTCTGCTATATGACCCACCCAGTTAAATTTTCAAGAAGCAAACGCAAGTGGGAAAATACGAGGAAGATAAATTTTCATTTATATACGTGTTATGGTAATTTCTGCCACGCCTTCCTCTATTCATCAAACGTCACTGACACTTATTCCCTTTATTTTTTACTTTACAGAATCTTTTTGTAGGGCAAGACTCTAGAGGATATGTGCTTTCATAAGGTCTATAATGCTTTGCTTATCATAGAGACATAAAAAAAAAAAATAATAATAATAAAAATAAATTAATTAATTAATTTAAAAAATCAAAAGAAATAGATATATAAATTAATTAATTAATCAAATAAATTTCTATGCTTCACCTTTATAGCATTCGTATGAATGTCAAAACAAAACAAAAAAAATATAAATATAAATATTAATATGAAAAAAAAAATTACTAAATATATGAAAAATAGCATTACTACTACTACTACTACTACTACTACTGCTACTACTACTACTATTTTTTTTTTTTTATGTAGGAAGGACACTGGCCAAGGGCAACAAAAATGTAATAAAAAAAAATGCCCACTGAAATGCCAGTCCCATACAAAGGGTCAAAGCAGTGGTCAAAAAATGATGAATAAGTGTCTTGAAACTTCCCTCTTGAAGGAATTCAAGTCATAGGAAGGTGGAAATACGGGAGCAGGCAAGGAGTTCCAGAGTTTACCAGAGAAAGGGATGAATGATTGAGAATACTAGTTAACTCTTGCGTTAGAGAAACGGACAGAATAGGGGTGAGAGAAAGAAGAAAGTCTTGTGCAGCGAGGCCGCGGAAGGAGGGGAGGCATGCAGTTAGCATGATCAGAAGAGCAGTTAGCATGAAAATAGCGGTAGAAGACAGCTATATATGCAACACTGCGGCGGTGAGAGAGAAGCTGAAGACAGTCAGTTAGAGGAGAGGAGTTGATGAGACGAAAAGCTTTTGATTCCACCCTGTCTAGAAAAGCAGTATGAGTGGAGCCCCCCTCAGACATGTGAAGCATACTCCATACATGGACGGACGGAGGGCCTTGTACAGAGTTAGCAGCTGGGGGGGGGGGGGGGGGGGGGGGTGAGAAGGCTGGCGGAGAACGTCTCAGAACACCTAACTTCATAAAAGCTGTTTTAGCTAGAGATGAGATGTGAAGTTTCCAGTTCAGATTATAAATGGGACAGACCGAGGATGTTCAATGTAGAAGAGGGGGACAGTTGAGTGTCATTGAAGAAGAGGGGATAGTTGTCTGGAAGGTTGTGTCGAGTTGATAGATGGAGGAATTGATTTTTTGAGGCATTGAACAATATCAAGTTTTGTTCTGCCCCAATGAGAAATTTTAGAAAGATCAGAAGTCAGGCGTTCTGTAGGCACCTGCGTGATATGTTTACCTCCTGAAGGGTTGGACGTCTATGAAAAGACGTGGAAAAGTGCAGGGTGGTATCTTCAGCGTAGGAGTGGATAGGACAAGAAGTTTGGTTTAGAAGATCATTAATGAATAATAAGAAGAGAGTGGGTGACAGGACAGAACCCTGAGGAACACCACTGTTAGTTGATTTAGGAGAAGAACAGTGACCGTCTACCACAGCAGCAATAGAACGGTCAAAAAGGAAACTTGAGATGAAGTAACCAGAGAGAAGGATAGAAACCGTAGGAGGGTAGTTTGGAAATCAAAGCTTTATTGCCAGACTCTATCAAAAACTTTTGATAATTATGTCCAAGGCAACAGCAAAAGTTTCACCAAAAATCTCTAAAAGAGGATGACCAAGACTCAGTAAGGAAAGCCAGAAGATCACCAGTAGAGCGGCCTTGACGGAACCCATACTGGCGATCAGATAGAAGGATGGGGAGTGATAGATGTTTAAGAATCTTCCTGTTGAAGATAGATTCAAAAAACTTTAGATAGGCAGGAAATTAAAGCAATAGGATGGTAGTTGTGAGGGATTAGAACGGTCACCCTTTTTAGGAACAGGTTGAATGTAAGTAAACTTCCAGCAAGAAGGAGGAAGGTAGTGTTGACAGACAGAGCTGAAAGAGAGATTTGAAGGTAGGCAAGGTGCAAGCATGGAGGCATTGTTTCGGAGAACAATAGGAGGGACCCCATCCGGTCCATAAGCCTTCCCGAGGGTTTAGGCCAGCGAGGGCATGGAAAACATCATTGCGAAGAATTTTAATAGGTGGCATGAAGTTGTCAGAGGGTGGAGGAGAGGGAGGAACAAGCCCAGAATCGTCCAATGTACGAATTTTTAGCAAAGGTTTGAGCAAAGATTTCAGCTTTAAAAATAGATGCGATAGCAGTGGTGCCATCTGGTTGAAATAGAGTAGGGAAAGAAGAAGCAGCAAAGTTATTGGAGATACTTTTTGGCTAGATGCCAGAAATCACGAAGGTTAGAGTTAGAGAGAGAGAGAGAGAGAGAGAGAGAGAGAGAGAGAGAGAGAGAGAGAGAGAGAGAGAGAGAGAGAGAGAGAGAGAGAGAGAGAGAGAGAGAGAGAGAGAATGTGTGTGTGTATATGTGTCGGTTGGGTTGTGAAGGATGGGAAAAACCAGCAAGCCTCGGCTCCACTGACTGATCGATACTTGAATGTAATTCAAGTAAGGCGAAGTTAAGGTTAGATTAGGTCAGGTCAGGTTAAGTTAGGTTAGGTTAGGTTAATTTAGGTTAGGTTGTTAGTGTTAGTTTAGGAATTAGTTTAGGTGATGTTACGTTATGTTAGGTTAGGTTAGGTTAAGTTAGGTTATGTTAGGTTAGGTTAGGCCAGCTTTGCTTAATTTAGGTTAGGTTAATTTAGGATATTATAGGTTAGGTTCATTTAGGTGAAGTTTGGTTACATTAGGTTAGGTAATGTTAATTTAAGTTAGGTTAGGTTAGTCAGGTTAGGTGAAGTTAAGTTAGGTTAGGTTAGGAACAACAATAAAAAGAAAGAAGGAGGAAGAAAAACAACAACAGCAACAACAACAACAACAACAGCAACAACAAAGTTAGGTTAAGCTAATTAAGGATATGTTAAGTTTGGCTTAGTTTAGGGTAGTTTAGGTAATGTTACATTATGTTAGGTTAGGTTAGGTTAAATTTAATAAATAAATATATAATAATAGTAATAATAAAAAAATAAGTAGATAAATAAATAAAAAAAAAATCCATGAATATATAACACAAATCTTTAAAATATAAAAACATATGATAATTTATAATAGTTGAAAAAAAATGAAATAAATGGATTAAGAAATTTAGAAAATTTATAATAATAATAATAATAATAATAATAATAATAATAATAATAATAAGAAGAAGAAGAAGAAGAAGAAGAAGAAGAAGAAGTAGAAAAAAAAAACAAGAAGAAGAAGAAGAAGAAGAAGAAGAAGAAGAAGAAAAAGAAGAAGAAGAAGAAGAAGAAGAATAGTATTAATAACAGCAATATTAAAATAATAATGTTAATACTATAAAGATAAAAAGAAACTTTAGATGAAAAAGAAAAACAATAAAAACAACAACTACAACAACAACAACAACAACAACAAGAACAACAATAACGACAACAACAACAACAACAACAACAACAACAACAACAACAAGAATAACACCATAAATGAGAAATTAATAATAAAAGAGAGAGAGAGAGAGAGAGAGAGAGAGAGAGAGAGAGAGAGAGAGAGAGAGAGAGAGAGAGAAAGAGAGAGAGAGAGATCCTTTTATGTAAGTATTTGTAAGTATTTTATTTATCTATTTATTTTATTTTTTTGCTTGCCTTATTGCATTAAGCGAGGTAAAAAAAAAATGCCAAAATGATGAATGAATAAGTAAAAAAAAATGTTGGAATGTCAACAACATATGGTGTTCCCAGGCGGTTACCCATCCAAGTACTAACCGGAACCAACGTTGCTTATTTTCGCTGATCAGACGAGGAGCGGTGTATTCAACGTTGTGTGGTCGTTGGCCTTGGTAAGCTTGAGTTTCCGACTATTAGAAGATTACACTATCTTCTTCTTCTTGTTCTTCTTCTGTTTCTCTTTTTTTCTTCTTCATCTTCTTCTTCTTCTTCTTCTTCTTCTTCTTCTTAACTTCTTCTTCTTCTTTTTTTTCTTCTGCTTCTTCTTCTTTTTTCTTCTTCTTCTTCTTCTTCTTCTTCTCCTTCTTCTTGTTTTTCTTCTTTTTAATATTATATTTTCATTTTTTTATTTATTTTTTTTATTATAACTATTTTATTTTATTTTTATTGTTATTATTATTTTCTTCCTCTTTTTCTTCTTCTTCTTCTTTTCTTCTTCTTCTTCTTCTTCTTCTTCTTCTTTTTCTTCTTCTTCTTCTTCTTCTTATTATTATTATTATTTTATTATCATTATCATTATTATTTGTATAGTAATAATGATAAGGAGAAGAAGAAGAAGAATTTATTATTAAGAACAATGATGATGTGAGGTGGTAGCAGTAGTTGGGTGTGCTCTCGGCCCAGGAATGTCTGGGCCAATCACAGAACTGGCTGGGACGGGGACCCGTGATCCTGATCCAGTTGCGGGATGAAGCTTGTGTAGTCACCCATCCACGTTTTGCCCAGAGCCGTTGCTTAACCTCATTGATCTTGAAAAAGAATCTATGAAAAAGAATAATAAGGATATATATATATATATATATATATATATATATATATATATATATATATATATATATATATATATATATATATATACACACACAGAGAAAGAGAGAGAGAGAGAGAGAGAGAGAGAGAGAGAGAGAGAGAGATGCTTTATTTGTCAATGGAAGCATTTTATTATTTGTTTTTTCTTTTCTGCTTGCCTTATTGCATTGTTTTATAATCCAAGGGAGGGAAGAAAATGCAAAATGATGAATAAATAAGGAAATAAAAATGTTGGAATGCCAACAACATCTGGTGTTCCCAGGCGGTCACCCATCCAAGTACTAACCGGACCCAACGTTGCTTAACTTCGCTGATCAGACGAGAAGCGGTGTATTCAACGTGGTGTGGTCGTTGGCTCTAATGAGCTTGACTTATCGACTATTTTGAAGATGATGTTCTCCTG
>NC_087177.1:20752759-20770259 GCF_035594125.1 Scylla paramamosain
ACGGTCACAGGACACAAGAAAAAAGGACCAGCACCGCTTTTTTCACCCACCACATTACATCATACAATAAATATCCCGGCCATCACCAAATCACTCCTACTACTATCCGTGGTTCGGAACCCACGTAAAACTGTAGAGTCCCTCCGCTATACGGATGCAATTCCTTCCTCTGTCCTTCTTTGAACCAATAAAAAGCACAAAAAAACCCTTTTTACTCTGACTGTCCTTCACTCCTCTTTCACAACCTGATAATGCAGGCTCTGGATAGTCTGGCCCCTAACTTGTGCGTGGTTTGGCCCGGGGATTTGGGTGCGTGGAGCGGCGTCCGTGGCTGTGGCTGTGTTGGGCTTGGCTTGCTCGGTTGGTGGAGGACTCTCACTGCTTTCCCCGATAAAGCCCTTTGTCTTCCTGGCCATCTTAGAATGAATATAACACGTTAAAAAAAAAAATAAATAAATAAAAAACATAAAAAAAGATGTCCCTCCTAATTCAAATTGCGCCTGGGTCCGAAGCCCCAGTGACTATTTCTCCTACTACAATTCCCTTCTTATCACTTGCCCCCTATTCTTCCCGCTATCCCCACTTCTCCCTCCCCATCTTTTTCTCTCTTTGTTATGTTATTATGTTATTTTGAGGCACATTCGTGAGCTTCCTGTTAGACCGTTCGGACGTCGTACCCCTAGCAGCTCTCATCACCATGACTGGCCGCGGCAAGGGAGGCAAGGGTCTTGGAAAGGGAGGCGCCAAGCGTCACCCCGTAAGGTTCTGCGTGATAACATCCAGGGAATCACCAAGCCTGCTATCCGTCGTCTAGCTCGCCGAGGTGGCGTCAAGCGCATCTCTGGTCTCATCTACGAGGAGACTCGTGGGGTGCTCAAGGTGTTCCTTGAGAACGTTATCAGGGATGCTGTCACCTATACCGAGCACGCCCAAGCGTAAGACCGTTACTGCCATGGACTTTGTCTACGCCCTCAAGCGTCAGGGCCGTACCCTGTACGGATTTGGTGGTTGAATCGCTCCATTATTGAGATGGTGCCAGCTATTCAGCTTGCATTATCATCATTGAATAACATCATCTCCCGGACCTTTTTAAGGTCCACAAACATGAAAAGAAAGAAGGACCATAGACTACTATTATTTACTACTACTTTCTCATAACCATGTTCACTATCACCTTATCTGAGCTAAGAAAAAGAAACCATTTTTAATTATAACCTTCTTTCTCACTTCATCAGGTCTTCTCCAAGTATCATTATTATTATTATTATTATCATTATTATTATTATTATTATTATTATTATTATTATTATTATTATTATTATTATTATCATTGACTTATTTCAATGAGTCACGCCCCTCATCGTTCTCAGTTTCTCATAAAACAAAATATACATTGAGATGAAAAAGACGCTCAACTTTATATCCCCACCAATAGGCAACACATCTAATCAACTCTCCACTGTGACACACAGCAGGTACATTAGTAGAAATATAGTATACATATTTATTCTCGGTCACTTGCGTGCCTGACTAAATAATAATAATAATAATAACAAATAACTAACTCGAAAATAAATACACTACTTGCTTATTATTGATATACCAGTATAGTCTACACAACTCTCTAGATGTTTGAACGTGTGGCTCCGAAGAGGAGCCGGATTGATGGTGATATTGGCTGAAGGGGAGGGAGGCCCTTTATTTACTTCTTCTCAGTCTTCTTGGGAAGGAGCACGGCCTGAATGTTGGGCAGCACGCCACCCTGTGCAATGGTGACTCCGGAGAGGAGCTTGTTAAGTTCCTCGTCGTTGCGGATGGCCAGCTGCAGGTGGAGCGTGGGATGATGCGAGTCTTCTTGTTGTCACGGGCGGCATTGCCGGCAAGCTCAAGGACTTCAGCAGCCAGGTACTCCATAACTGCCGCAAGGTACACGGGGGCACCAGCACCCACGCGCTCGGCGTAGTTGCCTTTCCTTGAAGGCGATGAATCCTGCCGACCGGGAACTGGAGTCCAGCACGACTGGAACGGGACTTTGACTTTCCCTTCACCTTTCCTCCCTTGCCGCGTCCAGACATCGATAATGGATGTTGTGGTAGTAGTAGTAGTAGTAGTAGTTGTTGTTGTTGGTGATAAATGAGGAGCGCGAGTACTCTAACCTCGTCGGTAGCTCTGCGAGCAAGTAGTGAATTTTGGGAAAAACGGCTATATATACGCGAGATCAGATCGGCCCAGAGCGCGTCTGGACCAATCAGGACGCTCGTTGAGGTGGCGACTCCTGATCCTGAGTAGGCACGCTAATATATATACCACTTTTCAGCTGATCAGGACAAACCTGGCCAAGTTTAAGGTCATCCCCTTCGCCACAAAGACCCCCGCCCCACTGCTAGTGGATGGGGATGATGTTGGATTTAGCCCCAGGGGCACCCTCCTGGGGCTCTCCATATCCACAACTGGGTACACTTCACACGTGTCCCAGCGAGTGGCAAAAGCAGAAGTCGGCCCTCACCAGGCTGTACCGCTTCAGGGATCTGACCACTGGTCTCAAGCTCCACCTAATAAAGGCTTTGATTTTGCCCATTTTAACTTATCCACCTATTCCCTTGCATGCTCTCTCTAAAACAACCACCAGCAAGCTTCAGCGGGTCCAGAACAGCGCCCTGAGGTTCGCCTTCGGCACCAGATGGGACGACTTTGTCACCTCGGCTGCTCTTCACGAAGCCGCATCCCTCCCAGCCCTGAACGTCCGCCTTCACGATATGGCCGCCAGGGTTTGGGAACAGATGGATGCCGAGGGATGGGATCAGTTCCAGGCGCTGAAGACACAGCACGACGAGGCTCTACCCCGGGAACACGCCGGGTTCCCCAGGAGTCTTCGCCGAGTGCAAGACCCGCCTCCCGAACCCCGATACAGGTGAATGTTATATTTCCGTAACTCATTCCCCTATTAAATTCACAATCTACCTGTATCACTACTAGAAATTAGTCACTCTCCCCCCAAGCACTCTTTTACTGCTAGATAGATTTGTCCGCAAATCACGCCATTATCATCACCGACTGCTGACTGAGAGAGAGCGAGCATCTGTCCTTCTCCTTCCGAGAGTAGAGGAGTACCGTGATGACAGTGGTGGACTGCAGCTAGCCACTAAGACATCTGCCAGGCCTGATGACAGGCGCCCCGGCACGAGCACCGACGGCATACCCAGTGGTTGGTTCCAGCATCGCGAACTTCCCCTCGCCCCTCCGCGCCCCGAGTCGCCGTGGGACCGGCCGACGTCCTGGTGAGGGGTAATCGTCCTCCGGGGTAGCCTGCTCAGCCCCCGGCAGCGGGACCGAGTTCGGGAAACGCACAGCTGAGGGAGTTGGCTAGTGGGCTGCACAGGGCTGCCGCAGGCGTCGCCGAAGGCCTCCCCTTTGAACTCCCCCCGAACCACCGACAGCGACTACTACGAACCTCAGACATCGACCCGCGCCCGAGACACCTGCCCACCACCCTCTCCCCCGTCGCAGGACTCCCAAAATAATCGAGTTTATCGTTACAGTGCACAGTGAACATCCACGCAAAGTTCTGTGACTCTCATGTTTATTTTCTACGTGCTATTGTGACAATTTTGCTCCACTCGTGTCTTATTTCTTCTTAAGCATTATGTACTCCTTAACGTTTCTACTGTGTCCCTCTGCATTCTTTTTTTCTTCCTCTCGATGTTTCCTCCCTTCTACCTTCGTCCCCCTAACTTCACCTCTCTTAAGCTAGTGCATCTCTCTTACCATCCTCTTCTTGCACCGCCTTCTCCAAACAATCTACTTTATGTGTGTCTTCTAATTGCCCTTTACGACTCACCTGCTAACTCAGGTTTCCACCAAAGAACTCATGTTCTGTAAATATTTTATGCCATTGCAACGTTAGCTTGTAAATGTTATGTGAATATTATATGTAACCCTCCCCCCACTCTATTCTATCTCACAGCAGTGCGGGTGGTTTTCCTCCGGGGACTAACCTTTTTCCACCCTACTAATCGCTCGTGTACTGCCCTGTGACACATTACTTTACACAGTAGCAAGCCGGACCGCCCGGCAACTTTTTTTTCTCCCACTGTACTTCTATTTCTTCTCACTTTTTTTTCCCTTTTTTCTTCCTCACTTTTACACTGCCCCTTCTTGTAACACCCCCTTTTTTCTAAATAAAAAAAAAAAAAACTGAAAAACTTGAAAACGCACACTCGTTCTCACAGCAGTACGGCGACACTATGCCTCCCCAAAGCATCAGGAAAGGCTGCCAAGAAAGCTGGCAAGGCACAGAAGGCCATTGCCAAGGGCGACAAGAAGAAGAAGCGCAGGAGGAAGGAGAGCTACTCCATCTACATCTACAAGGTGCTCAAGCAAGTCCACCCAGACACTGGCGTGTCCTCCAAGGCCATGTCAATCATGAACTCGTTCGTGAATGACATTTTCGAGCGCATCGCTGCCGAGGCATCCCGCCTGGCACACTATAACAAGCGCTCCACCATCACCAGCCGGGAAATCCAGACCGCTGTCCGTCTTCTTCTGCCTGGTGAACTGGCAAAACACGCTGTTTCTGAAGGCACCAAGGCTGTTAACAAGTATACCTCCCCTCCAAGTAAACAGGCGGCCAGTATACTGCTGCCAGTATAAAAAAATAATACCCGGCTCCATTGGGAGCCACACTTGAAAAAAGGAAAAAAAAGATACGATATAGACAAATGTATTATTATTATTATAATTATTGTTATTATTATTAATATTATTGTTATTATTATTATTATTATTATTATTATTATTATTATTATTATTATTATTATTATTATCATTATTAATATTATTAATATTGTTGTT
Source organism: Scylla paramamosain (assembly GCF_035594125.1). Taxonomy (NCBI): domain Eukaryota; kingdom Metazoa; phylum Arthropoda; class Malacostraca; order Decapoda; family Portunidae; genus Scylla; species Scylla paramamosain. Next base: position 20,757,611 of record NC_087177.1, read on the forward strand.
TTTATTATAATTATTATTATAATAATTATTGTATCATTATTATTATTATTATTATTATTATTATTATTATTATTATTATGCTTATTATTATCGTGTTTATTATTCAGTGGAGATAAAGAAAAGATAAAAAAAAAAATAGAGATAAAGAAAGATAAAAATTCTCCCAAGTGAAAGAGATATGGCCATGGAAGAGGGAATAATAATAATAATAAAAAAAAAAAAAAAGGGGGAAGGATATTGAGTTGAAAGTCGAAAGTTAATTATTAACCTGATACTGAAAGATGGAAAATAAATATTTTCTTCCACAAAACCAAACAGATTGTCTATGAAAATTCTTTAATGAAAGAGATGTTTGGCCCTAAAAGGGCCTAGATATTGCTGTTATGAAGATCATTCGTGGATGACTTCTTAGGCACGCTCGCCACGGATGCGACGAGCCAGTTTGATGTCCTTTGGCATGATAGTCACGCGCTTGGCATGGATGGCGCACAGGTTGGTATCCTCAAACAGACCCGGAGGTAAGCCTCGGAAGCTTCCCTGGAGAGCCATGACAGCAGAAGGACTGGAAGCGAAGGTCAGTCTTGAAATCCTGAGCAATTTCACGCACCAGGCGCTGGAAAGGCAGTTTCCTGATAAGCAGCTCAATGCTCTTCTGATAACAGCGGATCTCACGGAGAGCAACGGTTCCAGGCCTGTAACGGTGGGGTTTCTTGACACCTCCAGTGGCTGGAGCAGACTTGCGAAAGGCTGCCTTTGTAGCAAGCTGCTTGCGGGGCGCCTTGCCACCAGTGGACTTGCGAGCCGTTTGCTTGGTACGTGCCATAGATTGTGGTAACAACAACTCACAACGAACACTCAGCTGAGTCTGCCCGCGCTATCTATCTATCTATATTTATAGAAAAGATGGGTGAAGGAAGAATAATATGAGTATAAGAGGATAGTGAGGAAAATAATGAAAAAAGTATAATATTAAAGATGGTGGGCTGTCCACCTTGCTATTTTACTTATTGATGTTATACTGTGTATTATGTGTTTGTGAGAATGTTTGTGTTCTGTGTGCTGACTTCTTGTGATTGTTCTCCCTGTTACACCGCAGGCGAGTCGAAAGAGACTCTACCACTACTCCCCTCGCCGACACCACACAACTCTTACCCCCTATAGGTAGGTCCCCGGGTGTCGGCGACTCAGGATGAGGGTGCAACCCCCTCCCCATCTACCGCTTGCTGGGGGCCAGCAAGCCCTACCAGGTGGCCAGTACCCCTCCCGGCTGTGCACTACGGTGTGGTGAACACCGGCTTGGCATATCGCCTCACCGCCGACTCAGGGCGCGGAGTGGGGAGAGAGGAGGCCAGCTACGAGTCCCCCATGTGAAGCATGTGTGTGTGTGTGTGCTGTTTAGAGTGTTGGAGTTACACTTAATATTCTTTCCTTTTCAGATGCCCCGTGTGTGCTGAGTTTTTGTGTTTGGCCATCTTCAGGAATACAGTGAGTAAAGGTAAGTGTTTTAAGGTGATTATGTTTCCTTTATTTTCGGTTTGTTAATAGATTGGGTTGGGTATTGTTTTGCATGCCTGTAGGCTGCTAGGGGAAATCACGGTGGTATTTTACTATTTGATCTGAGTTGTCTTTTAGGCTTTGATAGATAGGCAGGCCCAACTCATCAATTTTTTTCCCAAATTGTCTTTGCTCTGTAGTGTACACGTATATTGAGAGGTGCTGTTTTGGTGTGTAATGTGTACTTGTTCTGTTGTCATGGTGTAAGGGTGTTTCTGATTTGTTGCAAATCTAAGTGCTTTGTTTTGAACTTTTTGAAGTTTGCTAATTTGGTTATTGCTCATTGTGTGTATAGGGATTGGAGGGTAATCAAGTATTGGTAGTATTAGTGCTTTTACTAAGTGTATTTTTATTTTTCTCTGGCATGTTATGTAACTTGTAGAGTTTTTGTAGTGACGCTATTGCTATATTTTTTACGCTCCTGTATATGTTTTGTAGTAGCCACCTGTAGTTATGGTTAGACCAAGGCATTTACCGGTACTTTTAAATTCTATTTCTTCAACTTCGTTAATGATGAGTGGAAAGGTAAGTTTTGCTCCAAGGTGCAGAGGGTGAATTTATTAACATTGGTTTTCATTTTGCAGTTCCTTTCGTAGTTATTAATTGCTGTTATTGCTCTCTCTGTTTTTATATTGAGCATGTTCTTGGACCTTCCCTGGGTAGCCAATTATTTGTGTTATGTCGTCTGCGAAACTGATGTTAAGGGTTTGTATATGTTGTTGAATATCATTGGTGTAAATTGTGAAAGAAGTGTTGGTGACAGAACACTCCCTTGTGGTACACCGCAGTTTAAATTAAATGTAGGACCAATGTAATGATTAACTTTAATGGATGCTGTGCGATCAGATAAAAAGTCGCATAAAAATTTTTCTATTGTAATAGGGGGAGTTGTAGTTGTAGGATTTTGTATGCTTAAGACCGAGGTGCCAGACTTGATCAAAAGCTTTAGATATGTCTCTTAGTATGACTTGGCACTGGCCTTTATCTGATTTATTGTGTGCTATTTGTTCTGTGATGACTGCTAGTGCTTGTGTGGTGCCTCTATTACTACGAAAACCGAACTGGTAGAAGTGTTATATAAGTTATTAATTTCTAGGTGTGTTTTTAGCCTTGAATTTATCACTCGCTCAAGGATTTTGCCTGGTACTTCTAATAGCGTTATTGGTCTGTAATTTTGAGCCTGTTGAGGGGAGTTTATTTTTGTTTAGGGATTAGTCTGATGATTCCGTTTTTCCACTTGTCAGGAAAATAGCCTGCTGAGATAGTGCTGTTGAATATTTCTGTTAGTCTAATTATTGCTGTGTCTGGTAGGTGTGTTAAGATTGTTTTATTAATTCCACTTCGTCCCGGGCTAGTTTTTTTTTAGCTGCTTTATGGTGCCCGCGCTTCCTTTTTTTTTTTTTTTTTTTTTTTTTTTTTTTTTTTTTTTTTTTTTTTAGATTTGTCACGTTGGAGTGACGCGGGCCTTTGCCTTTCCGCGGCCCGGGGGAAACAGGTGGTATCTTAGGTTTGAGGTTAGTTCTTTTTCCCTTGGGCTTTTGGCAGAGCCACAGCTATCCTAACAGCCCAAGATGTCCGAAGACAAACCACAGCTAAGATGCCTACCGACAAGACTGCCGAAAAAAAAAAAAAAAAAAAAAAAAAAAAAAAAAAAAAAAAAAACCGATGGTGAGGGTGTGAGTGTGTGTGTGTGTGTTTGTGTTAACGAGGTGGAGGGTACGTCCGTACTAGCTCTATGAGTGTGTCTTGTAGGTGTATGTTTCAGTATATCTGGAGCGGTGCCACTATTTCTGTTGAGCATTGTCCCTGTTGCTGGACAATCTTCAATGTAGTGTACGAGTGGGGACATGGTCTGTGTGTGGCAGTGTGGACAAGTGTCATAGGTGTTTTGTAACTCATTGAAGCATTTGTAACCTAGACGGAGTCTGTGTGAGTTCACTCTGGATTCCCTCTCCAGGTTTCGTGGAAGTGGGTCGGGATTTTGTAATGCCTGTAGGTACCAGTAAGCACTTGGTGTTCCCGCACTGGCCCATTGTCTCATGTTGTCCCGAGCTTCCTGGCGAGTCACCGCTTTAATGTTGTTCTTCAGGCTGGAGAGACTTGGCGGTATTTTTGCAGTGACATTGGGGAGAGACTTAGGGCGTTTTTTGCGGCTGTGTCGGCCTCATCGTTCCCTGGGATGCCTGTGTGACTTGGGACCCAGATTGATATGCACGGCCCTGCCGTTTTGCCTGCAGACGCGTCTGGCCGTGACCAGAATGGCAGTGATCCAGGCCCACATTATCTCTTGAGTGTCCCTCTTGTCAGTGCCTGGATGCAGCCCAGGGAGTCCATGTGGATGGTGACTGGCTTCTGTCCTGGTTCAGAGTGTTGGAGCGCTTTAAGTATAGCCAGGAGCTCAGTCTGCAGAGTAGACGACCCGTCAGGAAGCCGGAAGAGAGAGCTGTTTCCTCCTCATGGACGAAAGCAGAAGCTGCGGTGTTGGTCTCGCGGTCAAGCTGAGCCGTCTGTATAGTATACATCAGCGTCCTCTGGAGGGTGCTGACTGCAAGGCCTCTTCGGCTAGTGCTGAGAGCTCCGCACTGAGCTTGGCCTTGGCTGTCGGTGGTTTGAGAGGCTGACGTATGGGGAACATGTGGTGTCCATGGCGGTGGTGGGGTGTAATCTTCGTGTGGTGTGTCTGCTTTGAACTGAGTGAAAAAGTGTTGGACGTGTAGTGTCTTGATGCTGTCCGCTGCTGTGGAGGCCCATGTCTTCTTAGTGAACAGGTCCCTGTCCTGGGCGAGGGCTTGCCTGATGCTCTCTGTCTTCTCTGACGTGGTCTCTTGTCTGAGGAGCTTGCCGAGGTGGGCGGTGCTGACGGCTTTCAGTCTTGTTGCCAGAGGAAGGATGTTGGTTTCAACTTGGAGAGTGCGAATCCTTGTCCATTTTGGTGCTCCAACCATGAGGCGCAAGGCTTGGTTTTGCAGCATCTCCAGGGAGGTGATGGCTGTTGTGCTGGCGGTGGAGAGGCATGGGGCGCCGTATTCTATGACCGACCTCACTGCTTGGATATAATAAGTTCGCAGCACTTGATAGTTGGCGCCTCTTTTTCAGTCCCTGTGATGGCTCTCATGATGTTCAGTCTGGCTTTTTGCCTTACCTGCTGTGGCAGCGACATGAGCTCTTGAAGGTGAGGTGGGGATCCATCCAAACCCCAAGATATGGATGGCTTCCACACCCATGCAATATCAGAGTCATGGAGCCGTAGTGGAGGAAGTGTCTTCCTTGAGCCAAGATGAAGTGCCTTGGTCTTCATGGCATTGATCTTCATCCCAAGATGCTGGCATTCTTGGGAGATGCGGGTGATGGCTCTTTTGTGCCCTGTGTGCATATCTGGGACCTGTGGTGACGATGGCTATGTCGTCAGCATAGCATAGGATTTTTATATTGGCGCCTAGATCGAGTGTCACCCAGATTTTCCATAAGGATGTTGAAAAGGAAGGGACTTAATATACTTCCCTGAGGCGTCCCATTTTCGAAGGTCTTGGTGTGGGAAGTTTTACCTTGGAAGGTGACTGTCGCTTTTCTTTCCTGGAGGAAATCCTGAGTCCATTTCAGTAGCTTGCCTTTGACTCCCCGTTTTGCAAGCGACTCCAGGATCGCTGGAGCGCTTGCAAGCTCGAAGAGCCTTTTCTAAGTCCACAAAGACAACTGCTGCTTTCCTGCTAGTTACTGTTGTCATCAGCTCGGTGAGGCAGTCTCTTGTGCCTTTTTTTCGGGGTGTAGGCGTATATATGTTGATGCAGGTCCCCTGTTGCAAACTGAAGGCGTGCCAGCATCATTTTCTCTGCCGTTTTTCCCCAAACAGCTAAGGAGGGAGATGGGTCTATGGCTCCCGGGTCGTTCGGTTTAGGGATCGGGACAATGTTGGCCCGTTTCCATGATGCAAAGGCAGTCTGCCCGCGTCATACGAGGCATTAACAACTCGCAGGAGTTCTTGGTGGGCGGGTTCTCCGGCTTCTCTTATCATGGAATAGGTTATCCTGTCCGTCCCTGCTGCCGTGTCCCGACGAGGTTTTAAGTGTGGCCTTGAGCTCCTGTGGTGTGAAGGGCGTGTCTGTCGGCGCCTCTTCCAAGCACGCCCTGCGGACAGTTTCCAGCCTGTCCAGTTTCCAGTTTCCTTCTGAGGTGGCAAAAGAGAGTATACCAGTCTGTTTGCCTCTCCATTGGGGTCTGGATGGAGTGGTGGTCTGGCAGGCACTTTCCCCATGGCCATGTGAATGTTTCTCCACATTTTTTCCTAGTCTGGTGTGGGGGTTCCAGGAGGAGGCACCAGTCAAGCCATTTCTCAATTTTTATTTTCTTTATGGCGTCCTTTGCAATAGGTTGATGGCGGCTCGCAAGAGTTGTCTCGTGGTGTCTGTTTTGTAGAGTCTGTGTAGTTTTCTGGCTTGATTTATCCTGTGGTTGTACTCCCGTACTTCGGGGTTATAATACCACCTGTCTTTGTGGTTTTTAGTTGTCGGTTTTGTTTTTGGAATGGCGGTGTCGGCTGCTTGGTGGGAGGGCGGTGACGAGTCGTCCTTCCATCTAGTTGGTCGGTACTGGGGATGTTGTTAAAGGTTCCTTTGAAAGGCATCTCGAAAACTAGACCAGTTCGCTTCCTTTGATCTTCCATTTTGGGACATGTGCTGGTCTCTGTAGTTGAGGGGGAAGTTTAGTGTGGTGCACGTGGCGAAATGGTCACTGGAGAGATGTGGGTGTAGTCCCCATTTTGCTTCCTGGAGTAGAGTATCGGAGATGAAAGTGAGATCCAGGATGCCACCAGCTATATGTGTAGGTTCTTTGGAGTTGAGTAGTTTCACTTCTGGAAGATTGGCCATGACTTCTACGATGTGATGGCCGTTTCTGTTCTGCTGTCTTGAGCCAAAGTTCCTGTGATGGGCGTTGAAATCTCCTCCAATGAATGTATGTGTGGTGGCACATAAGGCGAGGACTTCGCTGATATCAAAGTTTTTTTTCGCTAGCTGGGTTGTTGTATATGTTGTAGACTGTGAGCTCAATATGTTGTAACTTGATGATGACTGCCACTACCTCCACCCCTTCTCCACAATCAATAGGGTTAGCTATTTGTGTGCAAGGGATGCAATCGCGCACAAGTATTGTGCATCTCCTGGTTCCGCCCTTCTTCTCGTGCACTGTGAAATGCTCTGTAGCCTCGTATTATGCGGTAGGGGTCGTGTGGAAGTATGGTTTCTTGCAGTAGTATCACATCCCTGTGTTCTGCTTTAGCGTCAGCCGTCAGCAGATGTTGCTTTCCTCTGAGTCCGTTTATGTTCCATTGCAGGAAGCGGACTGTTTCGTTTTGGTGGGTTGCTGGTGCTGGAGCTCGTTGTTGTTGCCGGTTGGTGGGTTGATTATTCCTTGTGCTTGTTGTTGCTGCTTGGGGCGTGTGGACGTCAGACCGAGTGCCTTTTTCTCCTCCTCTATGGCTGCTGTTGCCGGGGTTTGTCCTGGGAGGTCGGTGGCGTTGCTTGTGTTGTTGCTGGAGCTCTGGGGGCTTGCTTCTTCAGGCTTGTTTTCTATTACAGTGTCTGCGAGAGTCTCTAGTTTTTCTTCCTCTATTGTTTTGCCCAACATCGTGGCCAGTGCTCCTGCCAGGGACGCCCGAACATCTGCTTCCAGGTCGCTCTTGGTGAGAACAAACTGTTCCTGTGATGCTGGAGATGTGGCTTGGTGTGTTGGAGCTTGCTGACTCGGAGGATGATGTGCCGGTGGTGGAGCATGGATTCTCGTTCTGGGGGCGTTGTTTCGTCTCCTTACTCCCTGTCCTAGTGCTGGAAATTCGTGAGTGCTGCCTGTGGGTGCTGTCTGGGAGTGGGCTGCTGTTGTTTGTTGTCCCCAAGTGGACGTTGCTGCCAGTGCTGGGCGGTAAGACACCATGAAGTTCTGCTGTGAAGTTTTCTGGGCGTCGACGATTGTTCTCCTGGTTATGCAGCTCCTGTGCCAAGCATGGTGGGTTTCCTGGCAGTTGGGGCATTTGGTGGGGGTGGTCTCCTCCCCGTTCTTGTGCTTCGTGATGCAGTGGTCGGTGTCGTGATCCCCTGGACAGATCCCGCACCTGAAGGGGAAGGTGCAAATGTTTTTGTGATGGCCGAAACGCTGGCATCTGTAGCAGCGGAGGGGCTCGCGGCTGAAAGGCCTTGTGTAAAAAAGTGCCCCAGCTCTCGAGATCCAGTTCGCCAGGAGAGAGGCCCCTTCACCGTGATTTCGACTTGCCGAGTCGGTTCTCCATTGTAGATCCTGCATCTTTTGGCCTCCAGGACCATAGGGTGTCGCTCTATTATCGAGAGTGGCATCAATATCGGGTAGCGAAGTAGTACACCCTTGCTGGTGTTTTGGCCTGTGGGTCTGAGTTGGATCTGCTGACCGTCCACTTCTCGAAGTTGCAGTAAGTAGTCGGCAGCGTCCTGGTCGGGAGGAGTCATCAGTACTTTTCCTGAGGCCAAAAACTTCATCTGCGTGCATTTCTGATTCCTCTCTCTCATCATTTTCTGATTCACAGCTTCTGCCAGATGTACAGCTGTCTCGAAGCCGCGAATGGGAGACACTATGATCTTCCAGGGGTCCTGACGTGGTGGTGACTGCTGCTGGAGGATGTTCTGCCTGGTGTTGGTGGCTGCTGGGTGGGTCGGGGGCTGGATCCGACGACTCCAACCCTGCCTTGTGATTGGTCAGAAACGTCCAGTGAGGCTCATCGCCCACGCAGTCACCGCATGAAAGATGTGATCATTATTGTTAGTCTAATTCATTTTGTTCTTATTCTTATTCTTATTCTTTCTTCCCTCATTCATAACAAATCTTGGAAAATATACAGCAGAACTGACATGTCATTTAAAATTCTAAGACAATTAGCAAGAAAGTTGTGATATTCTTATTTTTTTCATTCTTTTTATTCAATTTTTTTTCTTATTCTTGTCATAAATAATATTGTTATCTTTATTATTTTTCATTTTTTTTTATTATTCTTCCTATTCTTATTCTTATTTATCCTACTTTTAGAGAGATGAGGCTTGTGCGGTCACCACATCCAAGTTCTGCCCGGACCCCCTGCTTAACACTTGCTGATCCCGCCGTCAGCTGATTGGTCAAGAGCGGAGAACAAAGGTGTTGGGAGGGCTTATTTTTCTTATTCTTATTCTTTCCCTGTATTGTTGTTGCATTGTTGTGCTGAAAATGTTGGAAAAATATGCACTAAAATTAACCCTTCATTCATAATTCTACGACAATTAGCAAGAGAGATATATTATTACTTTTTTCCCGTATTTTTGTTCTTTTTATTCTTAATCTTCTTATTTTTATCATAGTTGTTATTGTTATTTTATTATTTTCGTTTTCGTTCATTCTCCCTTCTTATTCTTATTGCTATTTTTTTTCTATTCTCAGAGAGATGAGGCTTTTGTGGTCACCCATCCAAGTTCTGCCCGGACCCCCTGCTTAACTGCGCTGATCCCGCCGTTAGCTAATTGGCCAAGACCGGAGAACTAGGTGTTGGGAGGAGCCTTCTTTCCTATTATTCTTATTCTTTCTTCCCCCATTCATATCGTTGTATTGGAAATGTTGGAAAATATACAAAAGAATTCACCCTTCTATGACAATTAGGAAGAAAAGACATGGGATGCTTTCTTTTCTTTTTTTTTATATTCCTTTATTGAAATTTTTCTTATTCTTGTTATAATAATTCTTACTGTTATCTTTATTACTTAAAATTTTCGTTCATTCTCCCTATTCTTATTCTTATTTTTCATTTTTTTTTTTTTTTTTCAGACAGATGAGGCTTGTGTAGTCAGTCACCCATCCAAGTATTGCCCGAAACCCCTGCGTAATCTCGACGATTTCATTTGACAATACCTATTTACTTATTTATTTATTATTATATTATTAAAAAAAATAAAAAAGAAGAAGAAAAGAAGATGAAGAATAAGGTATGTAATCAGAAATACTCTCTCTCTATACTGTAGCAATAGTTTAGCTGGATGTGCTTGTATTGTGTCAAAAATAATTGCAATATCTGCAATTGTAACCTGCAGATGTCGTCATAATGCATAATTAAGCAATGAAAAAGAAAAAATTAATAAAAGAATAAATGAAAAAAAGAAAAGAAAAAAAAAGATACAATTAACAACTAAATATATTAGCTACCCCTCTACGTTTCTTTATCACTGCAGAAAAATGGAAACATTTTAACGTAGACTTGTCAAAATTCAACTGAAATTAAGGGTTAAATAAGGATCGTCACCCCTTCCCCAGAGGTTATTCATTGTCTTTGAATATATATATATATATATATATATATATATATATATATATATATATATATATATATATATATATATATATATATATATATATATATATATGCATATATATATATATATATATATATATATATATATATATATATATATATATATATATATATATATATATATATATATATATATATATATATATATATATATATATATATATATATATATATATATATATATATATATATATATATATATATATATATATATATATATATATATATATATATATATATATATATATATCTTCTTTATTTAAAAGTCTTATTTACTTATGTTAATTCTTCTTCACTAAGAGACAGAGAGAGAGAGAGAGAGAGAGAGAGAGAGAGAGAGAGAGAGAGAGAGAGAGAGAGAGAGTAACGTCCCTTGAGGATAGCAGCTCGTCTACGCTCCGCTCAGTGATCAGCGTTAGAATGTAATTCCTCATTTCTTAAAAAAAAAAAAAAAAAAAAAAAACAGAAACTTTTATTTAGGGGGCTTGCTGGAAACAAACTACAATGGAGGAAAGAACAATATGTCTGCTATATGACCCACCCAGTTAAATTTTCAAGAAGCAAACGCCAAGTGGGAAAAATACGAGGAAGATAAATTTTCATTTATATACGTTTTATGGTAATTTCTGCCACGCCTTCCTCTATTCATCAAACGTCACTGACACTTATTCCCTTTATTTTTTTACTTTACAGAATCTTTTTTGTAGGGCAAGACTCTAGAGGATATGTGCTTTCATAAGGTCTATAATGCTTTGCTTATCATAGAGACAAAAAAAAAAAAAAATAATAATAATAAAAATAAATTAATTAATTAATTTAAAAAAATTAAAATAAATAGATATATAAATTAATTAATTAATCAAATAAATTTTCTATGCTTCACCTTTTTATAGCATTCGTATGAATGTCAAAACAAAACAAAAAAAATATAAATATAAATATTAATATGAAAAAAAAAAAAATTACTAGAATAATATGAGGCGCGCGGCGCAACAACGAAAACGTAACCGAGAAATGGAAGTTTCGAGAAGAAACGCGCTCAAAGTTAAACACTGATTGCGCACAATAGGATACCCTTAAATAAGTAAGTATTATACATCATTTGAAAGGTCTTGGGTAGTTCTGTTTGGGGATGTAGGTTTCGAAGTGATAGGTGACAATTTTGGGTGGATGACTTACGCGTTAATTAACGCGTATACCGTAGGTAATAATTTTTTTCCCGATATTGTTTTCATTTGTTAATAATGTGTTAGAGCCTATTACACATAGTATTAGGTGAAAGTTTCATGAAGATTGGTACATAAATAAATTTTTTATGAATTTTTTTTTCCGAGCGTGCGTCTGTGCTCGGGCGTGTTAAAGGACAGAGTGGATGAGCACATGGTGAGTGTGTTGTCACCATGGCAACGGCGCTGGTAAACATGGCAGCGGTGCTGTGATTGGCTCGCCCGCGCCGGGCGGCTGCAACCGCGCCGCTGATTGGCCATACGCACGTGAGGCTGGGAGGAGCAGGTTGCGTCGTTGTTGTACACCGCTTTCGAGATGTTAGTCCAGAGAAATTTTCTCCGCACTACGCTCGACTTTGAGCCTTAGTACAGGTGCTTAGATGGTCCGAATATGACTTGGCCGACATCACCGACGAGACTTTTACACCTTCTACCACACGGAGCAGGCAAAAACACGAAATCTCAAATTTCACGGTTACGTCGTTGTTGCGCACCGCGCCTCATATATGAAAAATAGCATTACTACTACTACTACTACTACTACTACTAGTGCTACTACTACTACTATTTTTATTTTTTTTTTTTTTTTTTTTTTTTTTTTTTTTTTTTTTATGTAGGAAGGACACTGGCCAAGGGCAACAAAAATGTAATAAAAAAAAATGCCCACTGAAATGCCAGTCCCATACAAGGGTCAAAGCAGTGGGTCAAAAAATGATGAATAAGTGTCTTGAAACCTCCCTCTTGAAGGAATTCAAGTCATAGGAAGGTGCGCAAATACGGAAGCAAGGCAGGGAGTTCCAGAGTTTACCAGAGAAAGGGATGAATGATTGAGAATACTAGTTAACTCTTGCGTTAGAGAAGTGGACAGAATAGGGGTAGAAGAGGGGGACAGTTGAGTGTCATTGAAGAAGAGGGGATAGTTGTCTGGAAGGTTGTGTCGAGTTGATAGATGGAGGAATTGATTTTTTGAGGCATTGAACAATATCAAGTTTGTTCTGCCCCAATGAGAAATTTTAGAAAGATCAGAAGTCAGGCGTTCTGTGGCTTCCCTGCGTGATATGTTTACCTCCTGAAGGGTTGGACGTCTATGAAAAGACGTGGAAAAGTGCACGGGTGGTATCTTCAGCGTAGGAGTGGATAGGACAAGAAGTTTGGTTTAGAAGATCATTAATGAATAATAAGAAGAGAGTGGGTGACAGGACAGAACCCTGAGGAACACCACTGTTAATTGATTTAGGAGAAGAACAGTGACCGTCTACCACAGCAGCAATAGAACGGTCAAGGAAACTTGAGATGAAGTAAACAGAGAGAGAAGGATAGAAACCGTAGGAGGGTAGTTTGGAAATCAAAGCTTTGTGCCAGACTCTATCAAAAGCTTTTGATAATTATGTCCAAGGCAACAGCAAAAGTTTCACCAAAATCTCTAAAAGAGGATGACCAAGACTCAGTAAAGAAAGCCAGAAGATCACCAGTAGAGCGGCCTTGACGGAACCCATACTGGCGATCAGATAGAAGGTTT
>NC_087177.1:20775259-20787759 GCF_035594125.1 Scylla paramamosain
GCAAGGGCTGGGCAGGAAGGTAGTCCAGAGATGGTGGGGTGGGGCCCTGGAAGCATCCATGCAGGAATCCCCATTCACCCTGTGCTGGCGACTTACCGCGTGCAAGCAGATGGTATTAGATTTGACCCCTCGTTGCGGTGGAGGGAGCCTTTTCGAGCCTCTGTCATTGCACATACTACCATCCCCGTCAATCATTATCACAAACCATCCTCACCCTCCCCATGCACATAACACCACGACATTTTTTATATTCACTTTTTTTTAGCAGGGTGGCCTTTTTGCAGGACGAGTCACAGGACACGAGAAAAAAGGACCAACACCGCTTTTCACCCTACATTACATCATACAATAAATATCCCGGCCATCACCAAATCACTCTACTACTATCCGTGGTTCGGAACCCACGTAAAACTGTAGGTCCCTCCGCTATACGGATGTAATTCTTCCTCTGTCCTTCTTTGAACCAATAAAAAAGCACAAAAAAAAACCCTTTTTACTCTGACTGTCCTTCACTCCTCTTTCACATCCTGATAATGCAGGCTCTGGATAGTCTGGCCCCTAACCCCCAATGCGTGGTTTGGCCCGGGGATTTGGGTGCGTGGGCGGCGTCCGTGGCTGTGGCTGTGTTGGGCTTGGCCTGCTTGGTTGGTGGCGGACTCTCCTGCTTTCCCCGATAAACCCTTGTCTTCCTGGCCATCTTAGAATGAAAATAACACTTTAAAAAAAAAAAAAAAAAAAAAAAAAAAGATGTCCCTCCTAATTCAAATTGCGCCTGGGTCAAGCCCCAGTGACTATTTCTCCTACTACAATTCCCTTCTTATCATTCCCCTATTCTTCCCACCTATCCCCACTTCTCCCTCCCCATCTTTTCTCTCTTTGTTATGTTATGTTATGTTATTTTGAGGCACATTCGTGAGCTTCCTGTTAGACCGTTCGGACGTCGTACTAGCAGCTCTCATCACCATGACTGGCCGCGGCAAGGGGAGGCAAGGGTCTTGGAAAGGGAGGCGCCAAGCGTCACCGTAAGGTTCTGCGTGATAACATCCAGGGAATCGCCAAGCCTGCTATCCGTCGTTTAGCTCGCCGAGGTGGCGTCAAGCGCATCTCTGGTCTCATCTACGAGGGGAGACTCGTGGGGTGCTCAAGGTGTTCCTTGAGAACGTTATCAGGGATGCTGTCACCTATACCGAGCACGCCAAGCGTAAGACCGTTACTGCCATGGACGTTGTCTACGCCCTCAAGCGTGGGAGCCGTACCCTGTACGGATTTGGTGGTTAAATCGCTCCATTGTCAAGATGGTGCCAACTATTCAGCTTGCATTATCATCATTGAATAACATCATCTCCCGGACCTTTTTAAGGTCCACAAACATGAAAAGAAAGAAAGGACCATAGACTACTATTATTACTACTACTTTCTCATAACCATGTTCACACTATCACTATCTGAGCTAAGAAAAGAAACCATTATTAATTATAACCACATCTTTCTCACTTCATCGAGTCTTCTCCAAGTATCATTATTATTATTATTATTATCATTATTATTATTATTATTATTATTATTATTATTATTATTATTATTATTATTATTATCATTGACTTATTTCAATGATCCCGCCCCTCATCGTTCTCAGTTTCTCATAAAACAAAATATACATTGAGATGAAAAAGACGCTCAACATATCACAATAGGCAACACATCTAATCAACTCTCCACTGTGACACACAGCAGGTACATTAGTAGAAATATAGTATACATATTTATTCTCGGTCACTTGCGTGCCTGATTCAATAATAATAATAATAATAACAAATAACTAACTCGAAAATAAATACACTACTTGCTTATTATTGATATACCAGTATAGTCTACACAACTCTCTAGATGTTTGAACGTGTGGCTCCGAAGAGGAGCCAGATTAATGGTGATATTGGCTGAAGGGGAGGGAGGCCCTTTATTTACTTCTTCTCAGTCTTCTTGGGAAGGAGCACGGCCTGAATGTTGGGCAGCACGCCACCCTGTGCAATGGTGACTCCGGAGAGAAGACTTGTTAAGTTCCTCGTCGTTGCGGATGGCCAGCTGCAGGCGACGTGGGTAGATGCGAGTCTTCTTGTTGTCACAGGCGGCATTGCCGGCAAGCTCAAGGACTTCCAGCAGCCAGGTACTCCGCAACTTGTCGCAAGGTACACGGGGGCACCAGCACCCACGCACTCAGCATGGAAATGCCTTTCCTTAGAAGGCGGTGAATCCCTGCCGACCGAGAACTGGAATCCAGCACGACTGGAACAGGACATTGACTTTCCAGCCACCTTTCCTCCCTTGCCGCGTCCAGACATGATAATGGATGTTGTGGTAGTAGTAGTAGTAGTTGTTGTTGTTGGTGATAAATGAGGCGCGAAAATTGCACTCTAACCTCGTCGGTAGCTCTGCGTGACAGTGGTGAATTTTGGGAAAAACGGCTTCTATATATACGCGAGATCAGATCAGCCCAGAGCGCTCAATCGGGACGCTCGCTGAGGTGGCGACTCCTGATCCTGAGTAGGCACGCTTTTATATATACCACTTTTCAACTGAGAAAACGCACACATCACACGACACAAGGCACACACACACCAGCAGCCAAACAGTAAGGACGTGCTCCTTTCCCTCTCCAAGAAGACGCCGCTGAAGAGTCAGAAGACACCGAAGAAACACCGAAGAAATTCTAGAAGAAGCCCTGAAGAGTCTAAATAGGTCGCCAAAGGCGCCGCCCTCTCCAGCAAGGACATCTGGGGGCAAGACGAATCGTCTCCGGGCGACTCTGGCCCCTCCAAGGGCGTCTACGACAGGAGAAAACAGGGCAGCTCCTTAGGGAATCATCAGCATGCTGCGCGCACCGCGCCGCTACCCTGCACTGGCCAAAATCATACTTACCTGGCACAGGAGACACCCGGAAGGAAACT
This sequence comes from Scylla paramamosain, assembly GCF_035594125.1. Classification (NCBI taxonomy): domain Eukaryota; kingdom Metazoa; phylum Arthropoda; class Malacostraca; order Decapoda; family Portunidae; genus Scylla; species Scylla paramamosain. The sequence goes on from NC_087177.1 coordinate 20,778,205, forward strand.
TGCTTGGCCTTTATCGCATCGCTTCCACCGGTGCTCCCTCGGCACCCAGGCCCCCATCATCCACTTCTGCCACCACACAGTGCCAGGCAATTGCCCTCTCCACTCCAGTGCCACTCCAGTGCCAGCTGTTAGTGCCACAATGCCAGTCTAATCCACCATCCACAGTGCTCCTTCTATGTCCACACATTCAAGACAACATCTCTCATTCATTATCTGCTTGGTTTGGGTGAGCATCCCTTCCTCACACGCCGGCTAATCAGCAGCCGGCTGCCCCGCCCCGTCTCACAGCCCCGCGCGCTCACTCGGCCGCCAGACCCGGCCGAGTCAAGACCCACACACATCTTTCCCGCGCGGACTGACTACCGGGCCGGCCAAGCACCACTGCTCTACGCCGGTGAATCAGCGGCCAACCGTCCCGCCCCCTCTCAGCCCAGCGCGGCTCACTCGGCAGCCAGATCTAGCCGAGCGCATTCCCAACTGTAGTGTACGTTTTCTTGTGCTCCCTCCCAGCTCCTCCCTAGTGTCTTTTCCCCACCCCCAGCGGCCAATTTTACGCGGTTCTTATCCTTCCAAGTACCGCCCTTTAGCAAGTGTCTAAAGATTTCCGCCATGGTGCCCAGGATTACATACCTACCTTCTGTGCTAGTGTGAAGTATACACACCCCCACTGTGCCCAGGATTTATCAAAGTGCCCAGGATTATACCCAAACCTCGAAGTGAGTGCAAGCAAAGTGCCCCTGTGTTCCTGCCCTTTAGCAAGTGCTCCAAGACTTCCCCCACGGTGCCCAGGATTACATACTCTGTGCTAGTGTGAAGTGGAAGTGTGCTGTGACCCAGTGCTATGTCGGAGTAGTAGCTGCCCTCTTAATGCTCCGGTGACACTCCCCAGTGTCCGCAGTGTCCCCAACCATGGGTCGTGTCAAAATAAAGCATCCCAGGCCCAAGGAGCTCGCCTCCAGAAGCCGCCTCCTGCAGCTCATTGCCCCAACAGTGCGAGTTACTCGTCTCATCCCCACCACTGATTCTGTGGTTGTCCTAACGGCCACAGACAAGGACACCGACGCTATCTTTCAAGAGGATGTACTGCAAAACTCTCTTCTGAAAACTTCACGGCCCTTCTTCCCCCGGACCTAAAGCTCAGAGGACTGTCCTATGCTTCCGACTGGACGACCTTGTCTACCAACATGAGGCATGTGAGATGAAAAAGAAGTGGAACGTGTGCAGACCTGGGCGAAATTAGAGGAGATCTACAAATTCCCCAGGTCCAACACTGTTAAGTTCACCTTCCGGTCAAGCGAAATGGCACGTAGGGCACCTCAGAAGGCCTTCTCCTCTTCTCCATATCAGTTCCTCCTCATCAGATAAAGGAGGAGACGTACATCCCTCTCCTCACTTGTAACACCTGTTATGCCATAGAAGACCACTCAACAAAGCAATGCCCCTGCCCCCAAGGATACAAGGTGTGCTCTGAGTGCAGTAGTAATGACCACACCTTCAGAGAATGCTCATCTCCAATCAAACAGTGCCTTCACTGCGGCCAGGCTCACAGCTGCATGGCCATGCGCTGTCCAGCCAGGAAAAGGCCTATAAAGAAAAGGAGGAGCGTCTGCGTACGGAATCAACAAGGAGCACCTCCATCTCATATGCCCAGGCAGCCTCTTCTCCAGCCTCCGAAGGTACACAGGGACTAAACCTTACAGGACTGGTGTGCGTCATGCACGCCCACATGGTGAACTGTGCCGAACCGGGTTCCTTCCAGACCACGCTCTCAGCTAGTCTGGCAATGAACGGTCTCCCGGACATCAGGCTGCCGCCCAACTTCCCAGGCCATCATCAGGGCTATAACGGGGAAAATGAGCCCCGTCCAGGACCCCCAGGAAGGACCTGCTCCCTCCCAGCCTGGGCAGGACTCATCTTCCCTGGCCACCGATGGGGATGGGTACTCATCCTCATCGGAAGAAGAAGAGTCAGACCCAGAAGGAGAGGAAGTAGATGTGGAAGATGCTACCTCTGTCACTGCGCACACACAATTCAAAAGGACCTCCCCCTAATCTCCACGACGTCAGGACCCTCCAAGACCCTCAAAATCCGAGCCTCATTCCGAACGTTCCCAGCATGCAGGACCCCCACCTGAACAGCGGACCCGGACTTCTCGCCAGAGGAAGCAGGTTCGCCCCAAGACAGGACGATGACTCGACTTAAGGTAATCCAGCACAACGTACTAGCCTGGGACGGACGTAAGTACGACCTAAACAATACTTACAGACAATTTGACCCGGACATAATTTTAGTAAACAGCCACGGACTAACTCATGACAAGAGATTAAAAATTCCAGGATACAGGATTATCCAACGCAACTCCACCAACGAACCAAATGATGGCGTAGCTATTGCCTTCAGAAATAGCCTGATGTATACTAGACTAGAGGACGACTTCATATCAGAGACACTAGCCATTGACATTGAAACAGAAGACGGCCCCTTGACCATTGCCACTTCCTACCTTCCCCCTAGACGCCCCTTTTACCTCATCCTGACTTTCTCCGCCTCTTCAGACGACATTCCCCCGTGTTCTTTGCGGGGGACCTAAACGCCAGACACCCAACACTAGGATACTCCAATTCTGTAGGACGTGACTTGGACAACCTTCTCCAACTACAGACAGTAAAGCACATCGGACCTTTCTTCACCTTCTTTGGCCCAGTCTCTTCCTCCTCACCCGACATTGTGCTCATCAACCCCTTCAACCCTTTTGCTCATTCCATCCGCCCTGGATCACTTCCAGTGATCACCTCCCCATGATCATTGACATCTGTTCTTCACCCATTCTCGTCCCCATCTCCCCTACTTTCTCCTTTCACTCAGCTAACTGGGACCATTTCAAAGACGACAGACAGCTAGACATGACTTCACAGCACGACATCTCCCATGCCAGACTAGAAGAAATTGATAGCGCCCTTGATGACTGGATGCAGACCGTTAGGACAGTAGCTGACAAACACATACCCAAGACCTCATATAGAACCATCCCTTGCCCCAGACCCTCCAGGAGGACACAATTGACTCGCATTCAGCTCCAGGCATTACGTGACAACGCTAGAACTACAGGGTGGACATATGACAATTACAGACGATACAGACAGTTAAGACAGTCACTAACGGACTCAAGAAGGGAAGAGGCTACAACCTGTTGGGCTCAGTCCCTTGCAAGGCTGGCCTCTTCTCACAAACACCCAAAAAAATTTTGGAAGGAAGTAGACTCTCAGGACGATCTACCGGACCAAACTCTACGTTCCTAACAGACAGCAACGGACAAAGACACTACTCTGCTGAAGAAAAGGTAAGACTATTAACTGACAGATGGGAGCCTGTCTTCCAGAATGATGACGAGGACTATGAAGACAACGACAACGTGTTGGATTACCTCCGACAGAACATTGACAGAACAACTCCACACGACAGGGCTGAATTGTCGGGTGCCACGGCACTCGACTGCCTCATATCCTCTGAGGAGCTCCGGTCTGCCATCAAATCCAGCAAAGCCACCTGCCCAGGAAGAAGCTCAATAAATAAACTAATTTTGTCCCATCTTCCAGTCCCGGCGTTAGGCTTCGGGACATTTTCAATGCTGCTCTCTCTGCAGGTTACTTCCCGGACGGTTTCAACAGAAATGAGGATGATAGTAAAGCCTGGAAAGGATCCATCCCTCAGACAGCTATCGTCCCATATCTCTCCTGGAAACCGGAAAAATGCTAGAGGGTAGTTACGAAGCGCCTGCGTGACCACCTGGAGGAGCTGGCGTGTACAGTAGTATGGATTCCGAAGAGGAGTGGGAACGGCGCATGCCATCGCAGTCGTCACGGAGACCTTGGCGATCCAGAAAGCGTCTGGTAGTAGGTGCAACCTCGTCCTACGGGATGTCAGCAAGGCATTTGACAAGGGTGGCATCTTGGACTCAAGTTCAAGATCTTACACCTGGGGCTCCCGTCCCATAGAACGATTGCTTTGCGACTTCCTGGAGGACAGAACCGCCAGGGTTAAGATAGGCTCCTGCGCTGGACCGCCTTTTCTCCACCGGGGTCCCCCAAGTGTCCTCTCCCCAACACTGTACACCATTTACACTTGTGACTGCCCAAGCTCTCTGGCAGGGATCAACGTCCAGTATGCGGACGACGTCACGCAGCTCGTCTTCCATCCAGGTCGGTCATCCAGGATGCTTAATTCCAGGACTGGGAGGAAATCGCCAGAGTCAACGCATTCGAGGAGGAATGGAGGATCAGGACGAACCTCAACAAGTTCGCGGTCGTCCCCCTGGCCACCCAAAATCCAGCAGCTGGTCAACGAGGCGTCGACTTGCCCACGAGAGGCTCCTGGGACTACAAATCTCAGGTCGTGGATATACCTCCCACGTGACGAACCGTGTCAAGCAAGCCAGGAGGACCTTGGGAGCCCTGTACCGCTTCCGAGACTTGGACCGCGGGCTCAAACTCCACCTCATCAAGACTCTGGTGATCCCAGTCCTGACGTAGATACACGCCCTCAGCAGGTCAGTCATCAGCAGGCTCCAACGGGTGATGCTGCACTGAAGTTTGCCCTCAACCTCAGATGGGACGACTTCACAACAGCGGAAGCCATGCATGAAGAGGCTTCAATCCCAGCCCTCAAAGTCAGGCTCCACAACCTGGCGTCCGGAGTCTGGAAGCGACTCAAGGATATGGGCTGGGAACAGTTCAACTGGAGCTACACCAAGAGGCACCAAACCACCAACATGCATGGTTCCCACGAGCCTGTTGATCATCGAGCATGACCCAGCAATTACCGGTAGATGGGACCCTTCCAAATTATATAATCTTTATGAAAGTATGTCATGTATGTGTTTATATAAATACGAATATGTTTGTGTGTATATGAGTTTGTATATATTTCTATATATGAATATACAAGTGTTTGTGTATATATGGTAGGTAAATATGTGTTACATGTACCTTATAATTCCTCTGTTAGAAATTAAGGAGAGAGCCAATTGTTACACCTCATCACTTATCAAAAAACAGCTTGACTGCCCGGACACTATCCACCTCATACTATTTTTCCGTGCCTTATATCCTTTGTCTTAATAAAAATTTGAATTTGAATGAAAACGCACACTCGTTCTCACAGCAGTACGGCGACACTATGCCTCCCAAAGCATCAGGAAAGGCTGCCAGCTGGCAAGGCACAGAAGGCCATTGGAGGAAGGAGAGCTACTCCATCTACATCTACAAGGTGCTCAAGCAAGTCCACCCAGACACTGGCGTGTCCTCCAAGGCCATGTCAATCATGAACTCGTTCGTGAATGACATTTTCGAGATCGCTGCCGAGGCATCCCGCCTGGCACACTATAACAAGCGCTCCACCATCACCAGCCGGGAAATCCAGACCGCTGTCCGTCTTCTTCTGCCTGGTTAACTGGCAAAACACGCTGTTTCTGAAGGCACCAAGGCTATTAACCGCAGTCACCGCATGAAAGATGTGATCATTATTGTTAGTCTAATTCATTTTGTTCTTATTCTTATTCTTATTCTTATTCTTTCTTCCCTCATTCATAACAAATCTTGGAAAATATACAGCAGAACTGACATGTCATTTAAAATTCTAAGACAATTAGCAAGAAAGTTGTGATATTCTTATTTTTTTCATTCTTTTTATTCTATTTTTTTCTTATTCTTGTCATAATTAATATTGTTATCTTTATTATTTTCATTTTTTTTTATTATTCTTCCTATTCTTATTCTTATTTATCCTACTTTTAGAGAGATGAGGCTTGTGCGGTCACCCATCCAAGTTCTGTCCGGACCCCCTGCTTAACCTTGCTGATCCCGCCGTCAGCTGATTGGTCAAGAGCGGAGAACAAGGTGTTGGGAGGGCTTATTTCTCTTATTCTTATTCTTTCCTGTATTGTTGTTGCATTGTTGTGCTGAAAATGTTGGAAAATATGCACTAAAATTAACCCTTCATTCATAATTCTACGACAATTAGCAAGAGAGATATATTATTACTTTTTTCCCGTATTTTGTTCTTTTTATAATCTTCTTATTTTTATCATAGTTGTTATTGTTATTTTATTATTTTCGTTTTTCGTTCATTCTCCTCATTCTTATTGCTATTTTTTTCTATTCTCAGAGAGATGAGGCTTTTGTGGTCACCCATCCAAGTTCTGCCCGGACCCCCTGCTTAACTGCGCTGATCCCGCCGTTAGCTAATTGGCCAAGACCGAAGAACTAGGTGTTGGGAGGCCTTCTTTCTATTATTCTTATTCTTTCTTCCCCCATTCATATCGTTGTATTGGAAATGTTGGAAAATATACAAAAGAATTCACCCTTCTATGACAATTAGGAAGAAAGACATGGGATGCTTTCTTTCTTTTTTTTTATATTCCTTTATTGTAATTTTTCTTATTCTTGTTATAATAATTCTTACTGTTATCTTTATTACTGAAAATTTTCGTTCATTCTCCCTATTCTTATTCTTATTTTTTTTCATTTTTTTTTTTTTTTCAGACAGATGAGGCTTGTGTAGTCAGTCACCCATCCAAGTATTGCCCGAAACCCCTGTGTAATCTCGACGATTTCATTTGACAATACCTATTTACTTATTTATTTATTATTATATTTATTAAAAAAAAACAAAAGAAGAAGAAAAGAAGATGAAGAATAAGGTATGCAATCGAAATACTCTCTCTATACTGTATCAATAGTTTAGCTGGATGTGCTTGTATTGTGTCAAAAATACTTGCAATATCTGCAATTGTAACCTGCAGTGTCGGCATAATGCATAATTAAGCAATGAAAAGAAAAATTAATAAAAGAATAAATGAAAAAAAGAAAGAAAAAAGATACAATTAACAACTAAATATATTAGCTACCCCTCTACGTTTCTTTATCACTGCAGAAAAATGGAAACATTTTAACGTAGACTTGTCAAAATTCAACTGAAATTAAGGGTTAAATAAGGATTGTCACCCCTTCCCCAGAGGATATTCATTGTCTTTGATATATATATATATATATATATATATATATATATATATATATATATATATATATATATATATATATATATATATATATATATATATATATATATATATTCTTTTTATTTAAAGTCTTATTTACTTATGTTAATTCTTCTTCACTAAGAGACAGAAAGAGAGAGAGAGAGAGAGAGAGAGGTAACGTCCTTGAGGATAAGCTCGTCTACGCTCAGTGATCAGCGTTAGAATGTAATTCCTCATTTCTTTAAAAAAAAAAAAAAAAAAAAAAAAAAACTTTATTTAGGGGGCTTGCTGGAAACAAACTACAATGGAGGAAAGAACAATATGTCTGCTACATGACCCACCCAGTTAAATTTTCAAGAAGCAAACGCAAGTGGGAAAATACGAGACAGATAAATTTTCATTTATATACGTTTTATGGTAATTTCTGCCATGCCTTCCTCTATTCATCAAACGTCACTGACACTTATTCCCTTTATTTTTTACTTTACAGAATCTTTTGTAGGGCAAGACTCTAAAGGATATGTGCTTTCATAAGGTCTATAATGCTTTGGTTATCATAGAGACATAAAAAAAAAATAATAATAATAAAAATAAATTAATTAATTAATTTAAAAAATCAAAATAAATAGATATATAAATTAATTAATTAATCAAATAAATTTCTATGCTTCACCTTTATAGCATTCGTATGAATGTCAAAACAAAACAAAAATATAAATATAAATATTAATATGAAAAAAAAAATTACTAAATATATGAAAAATAGCATTACTACTACTACTACTACTACTACTACTGCTACTACTACTACTATTTTTCTTTTTTATGTAGGAAGGACACTGGCCAAGGGCAACAAAAATGTAATAAAAAAAATGCCCACTGAAATGCAAAAAAAAATAAAAAAAATGATGAATAAGTGTCTTGAAACCTCCCTCTTGAAGGAATTCAATTCATAGGAAGGTGGAAATACGGAAGCAGGCAGGGAGTTCCAGAGTTTACCAGAGAAAGGGATGAATTATTGAGAATACTAGTTAACTCTTGCGTTAGAGAAGTGGACAGAATAGGGGTGAGAGAACGAAGAAAGTCATGTGCAGCGAGGCCACGGAAGGAGGGGAGGCATGCAGTTAGCAAGATCAGAAGAGCAGTTAGCATGAAAATAGCGGTAGAAGACAGCTAGATATGCAACATTGCGGCGGTGAGAGAGAAGCTAAAGACAGTCAGTTAGAGGAGAGGAGTTGATGAGACGAAAAGCTTTTGATTCCACCCTGTCTAGAAAAGCAGTATGAGTGGAACCCCCCTCAGACATGTGAAGCATACTCCATACATGGACGGATAAGGCCCTTGTACAGAGTTAGCAGCTGGGTGGGTGAGAAAAACTGGCGGAGACGTCTCAGAACACCTAACTTCATAAAAGCTGTTTTAGCTAGAGATGAGATGTGAAGTTTCCAGTTCAGATTATAAGTAAAGGACAGACCGAGGATGTTCAATGTAGAAGAGGGGGACAGTTGAGTGTCATTGAAGAAGAGGGGATAGTTGTCTGGAAGGTTGTGTCGAGTTGATAGATGGAGGAATTGATTTTTTGAGGCATTGAACAATATCAAGTTTGTTCTGCCCCAATGAGAAATTTTAGAAAGATCAGAAGTCAGGCGTTCTGTGGCTTCCCTGCGTGATATGTTTACCTCCTGAAGGGTTGGACGTCTATGAAAAGACGTGGAAAAGTGCAGGGTGGTATCTTCAGCGTAGGAATGGATAGGACAAGAAGTTTGGTTTAGAAGATCATTAATGAATAATAAGAAGAGAGTGGGTGACAGGACAGAACCCTGAGGAACACCACTGTTAATTGATTTAGGAGAAGAACAGTGACCGTCTACCACAGCAGCAATAGAACGGTCAAAAAGGAAACTTGAGATGAAGTAAACAGAGAGAAGGATAGAAACCGTAGGAGGGTAGTTTGGAAATCAAAGCTTTGTGCCAGACTCTATCAAAAGCTTTTGATAATTATGTCCAAGGCAACAGCAAAAGTTTCACCAAAATCTCTAAAAGAGGATGACCAAGACTCAGTAAGGAAAGCCAGAAGATCACCAGTAGAGCGGCCTTGACGGAACCCATACTGGCGATCAGATAGAAGGTTGTGGAGTGATAGATGTTTAAGAATCTTCCTGTTGAAGATAGATTCAAAAACTTTAGATAGGCAGGAAATTAAAGCAATAGGATGGTAGTTTGAGGGATTAGAACGGTCACCCTTTTTAGGAACAGGTTGAATGTAGTAAACTTCCAGCAAGAAGGAAAGGTAGTGTTGACAGACAGAGCTGAAAGAATTTGAATAGGCAAGGTGCAAGCATGGAGGCATTGTTTCGGAGAACAATAGGAGGGACCCCATCCGGTCCATAAGCCTTCCGAGGGTTTAGGCCAGCGAGGGCATGGAAAACATCATTGCGAAGAATTTTAATAGGTGGCATGAAGTTGTCAGAGGGTGGAGGAGAGGGAGGAACAAGCCCAGAATCGTCCAATGTAGAATT
>NC_087177.1:20787859-20792859 GCF_035594125.1 Scylla paramamosain
ATAAGACAAAAAATATGAAAAAACCACTAGGTGTTGGCACGCGGGCCCGCCCACGTGAACGAGAGAACGACGATGATGCCACTCAGACACCATGAGTGGTACAGAAAAAGGAGATAGTGAAGGGAAGAAAGGAGGAGTCCATTATTAGAAGACAGGTTCAGGAGGCACAGTGGGAGGATCAAGGAGATTGCAGTGCGGCAAGTGACGGAAAGCTGGGGGGAGGTTGGTAATGAAATTGTATGTGATTGTGTGTCTGTCGGAGAAGGAGCTTAGTTGTTTTTCGATTCTATTGTGGAGTGTTATGTTAAGAGGGGGGATGTTGGACTCCTCGTGAATGGAGAGAGAGGTTCTGAAGTCGAACCATTTCGTCCCAAGAGCGAAACGAATTGCTCGGTTTTGAACCTTCTGAAGTTTAGAGAGGTTGGAGGGAGCAGAGAGAGAGAGGGCAAGAGGGCAGTAGGTTAAGAGAGGGAGAATGAAAGCTTTGTAGAGGTGAAGTTTTGTTTTTGTGCTGCTGTCGCGAAATCTTTCCAGGTTGCTCAAGGCCTTGGCGGCTATGGTTGCTTTTTGTTTTATATGTATATTGAAGTTGAGGTGCTTATCTATGGTGAGGCCAAGCACTTTGTTGTTGTTACTGATGGGGATTGGGGTGGGGATTGGATCAATTCTGTTTAGTGAGATTTGGCGGGGCTGACTTCTTTTAATGTTGAAATAAGTGACTTTTGATTTTTCGGGATGGGAGAGAATTCGCCATTTCATCTCCCACAGGCCAGTCGCCATCAGTTCCCATTGAATTTTGTCGGTTAGGAGATCTAACGACCTGGCACGGGCCAATTGCGTTACATCGTCCGCGTATTGAATAGTTAGTGAGTCATTGTGGGCTGGGAGGGGTAGGTCAGCTGTGTACATGTTAAAAAGGGTTGGGGAGAGTACGGAGCCTTGTGGGACTCCAGCCTGAGGGGTAAAAAATGACGAAAAGGTGCCCTGGTGGCGGATTCTTGTCTGTCTCTCATCCAGAAAACTACACAAGATGCGTTGTGTTAGATAAGGGAGATTGAAGTTATTACAAATTTTATATTTTAAACCGGTGTGCCAAACGGTGTCAAAAGCTTTTTTGACATCTTTTGTCACGAGTGCTGTCTTGTAATATGGCTTGTTGAAATTTAGGTAGGCTACTATGCTGTTAAGGGCGTCCTCAGTTGAGGCGTTCCTCCGGAAACCGAACTGCTGTGGTGCCAGCAATCCGTTATCTTCGAGGAACGCTCTCAATCTTAAATTGATTAGACGCTCAAAAGTTTTTCCAAGAATTTCAAGTAGGCTTATGGGGCGATAGTTTTCTGGTAAGTGAGAGTTTTTTCCGGGCTTGGCAATTAGGGTGATGTTTGAAATTTTGAAAGCCTTTGGGAAGTATCCAGAGGCGAGGCAAGCATTGAATATTTTTGTCAGGCTGGATATGATTTCTGGAGGAAGGCTCCGCACCATTGGCCAGGTGACTCCTGAGGGGCCGGGGGCTCGCCGCGGAGTGTGCCTGAGCAGCCTGGCGACATCTTCCTCCTCAATGGGTGTGATGAGAGGGTGTTGTGGGTCTAGTCGTGTTAAGTGTATAATGTTATGTGGTAGTGTGTTTGCTAGGTTTTGGCGCACAATATCGGTGATATGGTGTATGTGGGCAATACTGGGCTCATGAAGAGGGAGAGGGTGTGGTTGGAAGGAGTTACGCCAGTGTGTCTGGAAGGTGTTGGTGACCTGGTCTGGGTTGGTGACCCGCGCTTCCCACAAAATCCCTTTATATATGAATCGGGTGGGCCCGACGACTCCAACCCTGCCTTGTGATTGGTCAGAAACGTCCAGTGAGGCTCATCGCCCACGCAGTCACCGCATGAAAGATGTGATCATTATTGTTAGTCTAATTCATTTTGTTCTTATTCTTATTCTTATTCTTATTCTTTCTTCCCTCATTCATAACAAATCTTGGAAAATATACAGCAGAACTGACATGTCATTTAAAATTCTAAGACAATTAGCAAGAAAGTTGTGATATTCTTATTTTTTTCATTCTTTTTATTCTATTTTTTTCTTATTCTTGTCATAATTAATATTGTTATCTTTATTATTTTCATTTTTTTTTATTATTCTTCCTTATCTTATTCTTATTTATCCTACTTTTAGAGAGATGAGGCTTGTGCGGTCACCCATCCAAGTTCTGCCCGGACCCCCTGCTTAACCTTGCTGATCCCGCCGTCAGCTGATTGGTCAAGAGCGGAGAACAAGGTGTTGGGAGGGCTTATTTCTCTTATTCTTATTCTTTCCTGTATTGTTGTTGCATTGTTGTGCTGAAAATGTTGGAAAATATGCACTAAAATTAACCCTTCATTCATAATTCTACGACAATTAGCAAGAGAGATATATTATTACTTTTTTCCCTTATTTTTGTTCTTTTTATTCTTAATCTTCTTTTTTTTATTATAGTTGTTATTGTTATTTTATTATTTTCGTTTTTCGTTCATTCTCCTCATTCTTATTGCTATTTTTTTCTATTCTCAGAGAGATGAGGCTTTTGTGGTCACCCATCCAAGTTCTTCCCGGACCCCCTGCTTAACTGCGCTGATCCCGCCGTTAGCTAATTGGCCAAGACCGGAGAACTAGGTGTTGGGAGGCCTTCTTTCTATTATTCTTATTCTTTCTTCCCCCATTCATATCGTTGTATTGGAAATGTTGGAAAATATACAAAAGAATTCACCCTTCTATGACAATTAGGAAGAAAGACATGGGATGCTTTCTTTCTTTTTTTTTATATTCCTTTATTGTAATTTTTCTTATTCTTGTTATAATAATTCTTACTGTTATCTTTATTACTTAAAATTTTCGTTCATTCTCCCTATTCTTATTCTTATTTTTTTTATTTATTTATTTTTTTTCAGACAGATGAGGCTTGTGTAGTCACCCATCCAAGTATTGCCCGAAACCCCTGCGTAATCTCGACGATTTCATTTGACAATACCTATTTACTTATTTATTTATTATTATATTTATTAAAAAAAAAAAAGAAGAAAAGAAGATGAAGAATAAGGTATGTAATCGAAATACTCTCTCTATACTGTAGCAATAGTTTAGCTGGATGTACTTGTATTGTGTCAAAAATACTTGCAATATCTGCAATTGTAACCTGCAGTGTCGGCATAATGCATAATTAAGCAATGAAAAGAAAAATTAATAAAAGAATAAATGAAAAAAAGAAAGAAAAAAAGATACAATTAACAATTAAATATATTAGCTACCCCTCTACGTTTCTTTATCACTGCAGAAAAATGGAAACATTTTAACGTAGACTTGTCAAAATTCAACTGAAATTAAGGGTTAAATAAGGATTGTCACCCCTTCCCCAGAGGATATTCATTGTCTTTTAATATATATATATATATATATATATATATATATATATATATATATATATATATATATATATATATATATATATATATATATATATATATATATATATATATATATATATATATATTCTTTTTATTTAAAGTCTTATTTAGAGAGAGAGAGAGAGAGAGAGAGAGGTAACGTCCTTGAGGATAGCAGCTCGTCTACGCTCCGCTCAGTGATCAGCGTTAGAATGTAATTCCTCATTTCTTTAAAAAAAAAAAAAAAAAAAAAAAACAGAAACTTTATTTAGGGGGCTTGCTGGAAACAAACTACAATGGAGGAAAGAACAATATGTCTGCTATATGACCCACCCAGTTAAATTTTCAAGAAGCAAACGCAAGTTGGAAAATACGAGGAAGATAAATTTTCATTTATATACGTTTTATGGTAATTTCTGCCACGCCTTCCTCTATTCATCAAACGTCACTGACACTTATTCCCTTTATTTTTTACTTTACAGAATCTTTTGTAGGGCAAGACTCTAGAGGATATGTGCTTTCATAAATTCTATAATGCTTTGCTTATCATAGAGACATAAAAAAAAAAAATAATAATAATAAAAATAAATAAATTAATTAATTTAAAAAATCAAAATAAATAGATATATAAATTAATTAATCAATCAAATAAATTTCTATGCTTCACCTTTATAGCATTCGTATGAATGTCAAAACAAAACAAAAAATATAAATATAAATAATAATATGAAAAAAAAAAATTACTAAATATATGAAAAATAGCATTACTACTACTACTACTACTACTACTACTACTGCTACTACTACTACTATTTTTTTTTTTTTTTTTATGTAGGAAGGACACTGGCCAAGGGCAACAAAAATGTAATAAAAAAAATGCCCACTGAAATGCCAGTCCCATACAGGGGTCAAAGCAGTGGTCAAAAAATGATGAATAAGTGTCTTGAAACCTCCCTCTTGAAGGAATTCAAGTCATAGGAAGGTGGAAATACGGAAGCAGGCAGGGAGTTCCAGAGTTTACCAGAGAAAGGGATGAATGATTGAGAATACTAGTTAACTCTTGCGTTAGAGAAGTGGACAGAATAGAGGTGAGAGAAAGAAGAAAGTCTTGTGCAGCGAGGCCACGGAAGGAGGGGAGGCATGCAGTTAGCAAGATCAGAAGAGCAGTTAGCATGAAAATAGCGGTAGAAGACAGCTAGATATGCAACATTGCGGCGGTGAGAGAGAAGCTGAAGACAGTCAGTTAGAGGAGAGGAGTTGATGAGACGAAAAGCTTTTGATTCCACCCTGTCTAGAAAAGCAGTATGAGTGGAACCCCCCTCAGACATGTGAAGCATACTCCATACATGGACGGATAAGGCCCTTGTACAGAGTTAGCAGCTGGGGGGGTGAGAAAAACTGGCGGAGACGTCTCAGAACACCTAACTTCATAAAAGCTGTTTTAGCTAGAGATGAGATGTGAAGTTTCCAGTTCAGATTATAAGTAAAGGACAGACCGAGGATGTTCAATGTAGAAGAGGGGGACAGTTGAGTGTCATTGAAGAAGAGGGGATAGTTGTCTGGAAGGTTGTGTCGAGTTGATAGATG
>NC_087177.1:20797859-20807859 GCF_035594125.1 Scylla paramamosain
CATCGTCGTTCTCTCGTTCACGTGGGCGGTCCCGCGTGCCAACACCTAGTGGTTTTTTCATATTTTTTGTCTTATGGTTTTGTATTCATATTTTTGTTTTTGTGCATTATTTTTCTGTCTCGCAGCCTAGGTTTTAAGGTGGCACCGGACCGCTCTTGGGAAAGGGACGCGACAAAAAATCACCGCCATTAACATACCATGCCTCTGACCGAGGGAGTGGGGTCGTGTGGCAACACCTAGTGGTTTTTTCATATTTTTTTGTCTTATGGCTTTGTATTCATATTTTTGTTTTTTATACATTATTTTCTTGCCTCGCAGCCTAGGTTTCAAGGGGGCACCGGACCACTTCCAGAGAGACGGGGATAGCACGAACCGCACTCCTCCCACTGACGTCACGGCAATGGGGCCCCCGGACGTCGGCATGACGTTCCGGTAGCGGTACCCCCCGAGGTAGTTAAGGAGCGGCCAGTACTGATGATGGGGACGGTAACCACACCATTCAGTGGAAGCCACTTCACCCCCCACACAGAGGTAGTTGGGTGCGGCAAGGGCTGGGCAGGAAGGTAGTCAAGAGATGGTGGGGCGGGGCCCTGGAAGCATCCATGCAGGAATCCCCATTCACCCCCCGCCACCAGCGACTTACCGCGTGCAAGCAGATGGTATTAGATTTGACCCCTCGTTGCGGTGAGGGAGCCTTTTCGAGCCTCTGTCATTGCACATCCTACCATCATGTCAATCATTATCACAAACCATCCTCACCCTCCCCATGCACATAACACCACAACATTTTTTATACTTCTCTTTTCTTTAGCAGGTTGGCCTTTTTGCAGGAAGAGTCACAGGACAAGAGCAGAAAGGACCGACACCGCTTTTTCACCCACCACATTACATCATACATTAAATATCCCTGCCATCACCAAATCACTCTACTACTATCCGTGGTTCGGAACCCACGTAAAACTGTAGGTCCCTCCGCTATACGGATGTACTTCTTCCTCTGTCCTTCTTTGAACCAATAAAAAGCAAAAAAAAAAAAAACCCTTTCTACTCTGACTGTCCTTCACTCCTCTTTCACATCCTGATGGTGCAGGCTCTGGATAGTCTGGCCCCTAACTTGTGCGTGGTTTGGCCCGGGGTTTTGGGTGCGTGGGCGGCGTTCGTGGCTGTGGCTGTGTTGGGCTTGGCCTGCTCGGTTGGTGGCGGACTCTCCTGCTTTCCCCGATAAAGACCTTGTCCCCCTTGCCATCTTAGCATGAATATAACACGTAAAAAAAAAAAAAAAAAAAAAAAAAAAAAAAAAAAAAAAAAAAAAAAAAAAGATGTCCTTCCTCATTGAAATTGCGCCTGGGTTAAGCCCCAGTGACTATTTCTCCTACTACAATTCCCTTCTTATCACCCCCCTATTCTTCCCACTATCCCCACTTCCCCCTCCCCATCTTTTCTCTCTTTGTTATGTTATGTTATTTTGAGGCACATTCGTGAGCTTCCTGTTAGACCGTTCGGACGTCGTACTAGCAGCTCTCATCACCATGACTGGCCGCGGCAAGGGAGGCAAGGGTCTTGGAAAGGGAGGCGCCAAGCGTCACCGTAAGGTTCTGCGTGATAACATCCAGGGAATCACCAAGCCTGCTATCCGTCGTCTAGCTCGCCGAGGTGGCGTCAAGCGCATCTCTGGTCTCATCTACGAGGAGACTCGTGGGGTGCTCAAGGTGTTCCTTGAGAACGTTATCAGGGATGCTGTCACCTATACCGAGCACGCCAAGCGTAAGACCGTTACTGCCATGGACGTTGTCTACGCCCTCAAGCGTCAGGGCCGTACCCTGTACGGATTTGGTGGTTAAATCGCTCCATTATTGAGATGGTGCCAGCTATTCAGCTTGCATTATCATCATTGAATAACATCATCTCCCGGACCTTTTTAAGGTCCACAAACATGAAAAGAAAGAAGGACCATAGACTACTATTATTACTACTACTTTCTCATAACCATGTTCACTATCACTATCTGAGCTAAGAAAAGAAACCATTATTAATTATAACCATCTTTCTCACTTCATCAGGTCTTCTCCAAGTATTATTATTATTATCATTATTATTATTATTATTATTATTATTATTATTATCATTATTATTATTATTATTATTATTATTATTATTATTATTATTATTATTATTATCATTGACTTATTTCAATGATCACGCCCCTCATCGTTCTCAGTTTCTCATAAAACAAAATATACATTGAGATGAAAAAGACGCTCAACATATCACAATAGGCAACACATCTAATCAACTCTCCACTGTGACACACAGCAGGTACATTAGTAGAAATATAGTATACATATTTATTCTCGGTCACTTGCGTGCCTGACTAAATAATAATAATAATAATAACAAATAACTAACTCGAAAATAAATACACTACTTGCTTATTATTGATATACCAGTATAGTCTACACAACTCTCTAGATGTTTGAACGTGTGGCTCCGAAGAGGAGCCGGATTGATGGTGATATTGGCTGAAGGGGAGGGAGGCCCTTTATTTACTTCTTCTCAGTCTTCTTGGGAAGGAGCACGGCCTGAATGTTGGGCAGCACGCCACCCTGTGCAATGGTGACTCCGGAGAGGAGCTTGTTAAGTTCCTCGTCGTTGCGGATGGCCAGCTGCAGGTGACGTGGGATGATGCGAGTCTTCTTGTTGTCACGGGCGGCATTGCCGGCAAGCTCAAGGACTTCAGCAGCCAGGTACTCCATAACTGCCGCAAGGTACACGGGGGCACCAGCACCCACGCGCTCGGCGTAGTTGCCTTTCCTTAGAAGGCGATGAATCCTGAGTAGGCACGCTAATATATATACCACTTTTCAACTGAGAAAACGCACACTAAATAAAAACACTGGTAGACAGACATAAAGATGCCAAGAAGTTCTGGTCGCAGATTAAAAGACTGAAAGGCAATCCTAACAACTTAGAGAATTACATAATCCACGACAACGAAAAAATATATAACACTGAACGACAAGAACAAATTTTTAGAAACATATGGAGCAAAAATTTTCAGATATCGCAACAAGAAAAGGCAGAATTCGATCAACACACAGACAATATCGTGACTCAATTTCTTGACACGAACATCGAGTTATTCACACCACACCCACACGGTGACCCAGACAAACTCAATGACAACCACCCACTCTTATACAAAATAACAACAGACACAACAAAACATATAATAAAAACTCTTAAAAATAACACTCCAGGTGAATCAAAGATAAACAAAACAATACTACAAAACCTATCTCCAGAATCAACCGTAATCTTAACCAAACTTTTCAATATAGCATTATCCATGGGCTACTTCCCAGAAAACTTCAAACATGCAAAGCTGAAACTTATCCCAAAAGCCAATAAACAACCCACAGACCCCAACAATTACAGGCCTATCTCCTTACTGGAAGTCCAAGGAAAAATATTCGAAAAAATAATCAACCAAAGACTACGCACCCACCTAGAAACACACACACTCATTCCAGCATCGCAGCATGGTTTTAGACAAAACAAATCTACAAACACTGCCATAGCAACCCTCACCGAACTACTGGCCAATGCACTTACAACAAATAAAATAACCACAATTGTTACTCGTGACATATCTAAAGCATTTGATAAAGTCTGGCACCAAGGTCTCAAATACAAACTCACAACAATAAACTTACCGGACAATTACATAAAATTACTAAGCAGCTTCCTGGACAGCAGAACTGCAAGGATAACAATTAAAACACACACAGGCCCACCCATACCATTGCTTAGCGGAGTACCACAGGGAAGTAATTTATCGCCAACCCTTTTCTCCATTTACACCTCCGATATACCATTGCCAGGCCCACAATGCACATACATAGCCTATGCAGACGACATCACACAAATCATATCACAACCAGGAAAAAGCAGGAAATTCTTAGCACGCAAAGTACAAGCAGAAATCTCAAAAATAAACCAATACGAGAACAAATGGAAAATTAAAACTAATATAAATAAATTCAACATTTTTCCAGTATCTATAATAAAAACAGAACCTATAAATGTTAACAATCATATAATACCATACTCCAGCAAAGCAAACATTCTTGGTTTAACAATTCACAACAAAGGATACACTCGACAAATCACTAACAATATAGCAAAGGCCAAACATGCACTATACACTCTAAAAAGATTTCATAAACTAACCACTAACATTAAACTACATTTGATTAAAGCCTGCATAATTCCAATGCTAATATACCCAGATTATCCTCTGGCTACACTTTCAAAACATGCAATTAGCAAACTACAGAAAATCCAGAACCAAGCCTTAAGATTCGCATACAATGAAAAATACCCATACAGAAAAACTACTTTAGACCTGCATCAATTAAGCAATCTGAAACCAATAAACATTATATTACACGAACGAGCACAGAAGACAAAATACACACTTCAACATATACTACAAGACAACACATACATACAAACAATAACAGAAAACCACAACAACAACTCGGAACACACATGGTTCAAGAAAACGGCAAAAGCTCTTGAACGAGAGGTTCCACAACCACTTTACACATAAACAGGGAAAAGAGAAGAAGAAAGAGGGAAGCAAAAACAAAATAAACTCACGCACACACACATAAATACACCCACGCACACACATGCACACGCACACAAAACACACACGCACTCACCAAACAACCAGTAAAACTAAAACATATATATATCTACACACTGACACTTGTCCCTAATCAATAGACACACCTTGCACTGCGTCAAGGAGTACAATTAATAAGAACAGCAAGGCGTATCGCCCGCCACCTTTCATTCTTTATCTGTACTTCACTTTCATCCAACCTATTATTCCCTCCAACTCTCAACTCTACCCCCCCCCCCTAGTTTCACCCAAACTTTCTATCCCCTCAAAAGAAAGAAAGAAAGAAAGAAAACGCACACTCGTTCTCACAGCAGTACGGCGACACTATGCCTCCCAAAGCATCAGGAAAGGCTGCCAAGAAAGCTGGCAAGGCACAGAAGGCCATTGCCAAGGGCGACAAGAAGAAGAAGCGCAGGAGGAAGGAGAGCTACTCCATCTACATCTACAAGGTGCTCAAGCAAGTCCACCCAGACACTGGCGTGTCCTCCAAGGCCATGTCAATCATGAACTCGTTCGTGAATGACATTTTCGAGCGCATCGCTGCCGAGGCATCCCGCCTGGCACACTATAACAAGCGCTCCACCATCACCAGCCGGGAAATCCAGACCGCTGTCCGTCTTCTTCTGCCTGGTGAACTGGCAAAACACGCTGTTTCTGAAGGCACCAAGGCTGTTACCAAGTATACCTCCTCCAAGTAAACAGGCGGCCAGTATACTGCTGCCAGTATAAAATAATACCCGGCTCCATTGGAGCCACACTTGAAAAGGAAAAAAGATACGATATAGACAAATGCATTATTATTATAATTATTGTTATTATTATTAATATTATTATTATTATTATTTTTATTATTATTATTATTATTATTATTATTATTATTATTATTATTATCATTATTAATAATATTAATATTGTTGTTTTTATTATGATTATTATTATAATAATTATTGTATCATTATTATTATTATTATTATTATTATTATTATTATTATTATTATTATTATGCTTATTATTATCGTGATTATTATTCTGTGGAGATAAAGAAAAGATAAAAAAAAAATAGAGATAAAGAAAGATAAAAATTCTCCCAAGTGAAAGAGATATGGCCATGGAAGAGGGAATAATAATAATAATATAAAAAAAAAAAAAGGGGGGAAGGATATTGAGTTGAAAGTCGATACCTGATACTGAAAGATGGAAAATAAATATTTTCTTCCACAAAACCAAACAGATTGTCTATGAAAATTCTTTAATGAAAGAGATGTTTGGCCCTAAAAAGGGCCTAGATATTGCTGTTATGAAGATCATTCGTGGATGACTTCTTAGGCACGCTCGCCACGGATGCGACGAGCCAGTTGGATGTCCTTTGGCATGATAGTCACGCGCTTGGCATGGATGGCGCACAGGTTGGTATCCTCAAACAGACCCACGAGGTAAGCCTCGGAAGCTTCCTGGAGAGCCATGACAGCAGAGGACTGGAAGCGGAGGTCAGTCTTGAAATCCTGAGCAATTTCACGCACCAGGCGCTGGAAAGGCAGTTTCCTGATAAGCAGCTCAGTGCTCTTCTGATAACGGCGGATCTCACGGAGAGCAACGGTTCCAGGCCTGTAACGGTGGGGTTTCTTGACACCTCCAGTGGCTGGAGCAGACTTGCGAGCTGCCTTTGTAGCAAGCTGCTTGCGGGGCGCCTTGCCACCAGTGGACTTGCGAGCCGTTTGCTTGGTACGTGCCATAGTTGTGGTAACAACAACTCACAACGAACACTCAGCTGAGTCTGCCCGCGCTTCCCACAAAATCCCTTTATATATGAATCGGGTGGGCCCGACGACTCCAACCCTGCCTTGTGATTGGTCAGAAACGTCCAGTGAGGCTCATCGCCCACGCAGTCACCGCATGAAAGATGTGATCATTATTGTTAGTCTAATTCATTTTGTTCTTATTCTTATTCTTATTCTTATTCTTTCTTCCCTCATTCATAACAAATCTTGGAAAATATACAGCAGAACTGACATGTCATTTAAAATTCTAAGACAATTAGCAGAAAGTTGTGATATTCTTATTTTTTTCATTCTTTTTATTCTATTTTTTTCTTATTCTTGTCATAATTAATATTGTTATCTTTATTATTTTCATTTTTTTTTATTATTCTTCCTTATCTTATTCTTATTTATCCTACTTTTAGAGAGATGAGGCTTGTGCGGTCACCCATCCAAGTTCTGCCCGGACCCCCTGCTTAACCTTGCTGATCCCGCCGTCAGCTGATTGGTCAAGAGCGGAGAACAAGGTGTTGGGAGGGCTTATTTCTCTTATTCTTATTCTTTCCTGTATTGTTGTTGCATTGTTGTGCTGAAAATGTTGGAAAATATGCACTAAAATTAACCCTTCATTCATAATTCTACGACAATTAGCAAGAGAGATATATTATTACTTTTTTCCCTTATTTTTGTTCTTTTTATTCTTAATCTTCTTTTTTTTATTATAGTTGTTATTGTTATTTTATTATTTTCGTTTTTCGTTCATTCTCCTCATTCTTATTGCTATTTTTTTCTATTCTCAGAGAGATGAGGCTTTTGTGGTCACCCATCCAAGTTCTTCCCGGACCCCCTGCTTAACTGCGCTGATCCCGCCGTTAGCTAATTGGCCAAGACCGGAGAACTAGGTGTTGGGAGGCCTTCTTTCTATTATTCTTATTCTTTCTTCCCCCATTCATATCGTTGTATTGGAAATGTTGGAAAATATACAAAAGAATTCACCCTTCTATGACAATTAGGAAGAAAGACATGGGATGCTTTCTTTCTTTTTTTTTATATTCCTTTATTGTAATTTTTCTTATTCTTGTTATAATAATTCTTACTGTTATCTTTATTACTTAAAATTTTCGTTCATTCTCCCTATTCTTATTCTTATTTTTTTTATTTATTTATTTTTTTTCAGACAGATGAGGCTTGTGTAGTCACCCATCCAAGTATTGCCCGAAACCCCTGCGTAATCTCGACGATTTCATTTGACAATACCTATTTACTTATTTATTTATTATTATATTTATTAAAAAAAAAAAAGAAGAAAAGAAGATGAAGAATAAGGTATGTAATCGAAATACTCTCTCTATACTGTAGCAATAGTTTAGCTGGATGTACTTGTATTGTGTCAAAAATACTTGCAATATCTGCAATTGTAACCTGCAGTGTCGGCATAATGCATAATTAAGCAATGAAAAGAAAAATTAATAAAAGAATAAATGAAAAAAAGAAAGAAAAAAAGATACAATTAACAATTAAATATATTAGCTACCCCTCTACGTTTCTTTATCACTGCAGAAAAATGGAAACATTTTAACGTAGACTTGTCAAAATTCAACTGAAATTAAGGGTTAAATAAGGATTGTCACCCCTTCCCCAGAGGATATTCATTGTCTTTTAATATATATATATATATATATATATATATATATATATATATATATATATATATATATATATATATATATATATATATATATATATATATATATATATATATATATATATATATATATATATATTCTTTTTATTTAAAGTCTTATTTAGAGAGAGAGAGAGAGAGAGAGAGAGGTAACGTCCTTGAGGATAGCAGCTCGTCTACGCTCCGCTCAGTGATCAGCGTTAGAATGTAATTCCTCATTTCTTTAAAAAAAAAAAAAAAAAAAAAAAAACAGAAACTTTATTTAGGGGGCTTGCTGGAAACAAACTACAATGGAGGAAAGAACAATATGTCTGCTATATGACCCACCCAGTTAAATTTTCAAGAAGCAAACGCAAGTTGGAAAATACGAGGAAGATAAATTTTCATTTATATACGTTTTATGGTAATTTCTGCCACGCCTTCCTCTATTCATCAAACGTCACTGACACTTATTCCCTTTATTTTTTACTTTACAGAATCTTTTGTAGGGCAAGACTCTAGAGGATATGTGCTTTCATAAATTCTATAATGCTTTGCTTATCATAGAGACATAAAAAAAAAATAATAATAATAATAAAAATAAATAAATTAATTAATTTAAAAAATCAAAATAAATAGATATATAAATTAATTAATCAATCAAATAAATTTCTATGCTTCACCTTTATAGCATTCGTATGAATGTCAAAACAAAACAAAAAATATAAATATAAATAATAATATGAAAAAAAAAATTACTAAATATATGAAAAATAGCATTACTACTACTACTACTACTACTACTACTACTACTGCTACTACTACTACTATTTTTTTTTTTTTTTTATGTAGGAAGGACACTGGCCAAGGGCAACAAAAATGTAATAAAAAAAATGCCCACTGAAATGCCAGTCCCATACAGGGGTCAAAGCAGTGGTCAAAAAATGATGAATAAGTGTCTTGAAACCTCCCTCTTGAAGGAATTCAAGTCATAGGAAGGTGGAAATACGGAAGCAGGCAGGGAGTTCCAGAGTTTACCAGAGAAAGGGATGAATGATTGAGAATACTAGTTAACTCTTGCGTTAGAGAAGTGGACAGAATAGAGGTGAGAGAAAGAAGAAAGTCTTGTGCAGCGAGGCCACGGAAGGAGGGGAGGCATGCAGTTAGCAAGATCAGAAGAGCAGTTAGCATGAAAATAGCGGTAGAAGACAGCTAGATATGCAACATTGCGGCGGTGAGAGAGAAGCTGAAGACAGTCAGTTAGAGGAGAGGAGTTGATGAGACGAAAAGCTTTTGATTCCACCCTGTCTAGAAAAGCAGTATGAGTGGAACCCCCCTCAGACATGTGAAGCATACTCCATACATGGACGGATAAGGCCCTTGTACAGAGTTAGCAGCTGGGGGGGTGAGAAAAACTGGCGGAGACGTCTCAGAACACCTAACTTCATAAAAGCTGTTTTAGCTAGAGATGAGATGTGAAGTTTCCAGTTCAGATTATAAGTAAAGGACAGACCGAGGATGTTCAATGTAGAAGAGGGGGACAGTTGAGTGTCATTGAAGAAGAGGGGATAGTTGTCTGGAAGGTTGTGTCGAGTTGATAGATGGAGGAATTGATTTTTTGAGGCATTGAACAATATCAAGTTTGTTCTGCCCCAATGAGAAATTTTAGAAAGATCAGAAGTCAGGCGTTCTGTGGCTTCCCTGCGTGATATGTTTACCTCCTGAAGGGTTGGACGTCTATGAAAAGACGTGGAAAAGTGCAGGGTGGTATCTTCAGCGTAGGAGTGGATAGGACAAGAAGTTTGGTTTAGAAGATCATTAATGAATAATAAGAAGAGAGTGGGTGACAGGACAGAACCCTGAGGAACACCACTGTTAATTGATTTAGGA
>NC_087177.1:20812859-20825359 GCF_035594125.1 Scylla paramamosain
GCTCAACATATCACAATAGGCAACACATCTAATCAACTCTCCACTGTGACACACAGCAGGTACATTAGTAGAAATATAGTATACATATTTATTCTCGGTCACTTGCGTGCCTGACTAAATAATAATAATAATAATAACAAATAACTAACTCGAAAATAAATACACTACTTGCTTATTATTGATATACCAGTATAGTCTACACAACTCTCTAGATGTTTGAACGTGTGGCTCCGAAGAGGAGCCGGATTGATGGTGATATTGGCTGAAGGGGAGGGAGGCCCTTTATTTACTTCTTCTCAGTCTTCTTGGGAAGGAGCACGGCCTGAATGTTGGGCAGCACGCCACCCTGTGCAATGGTGACTCCGGAGAGGAGCTTGTTAAGTTCCTCGTCGTTGCGGATGGCCAGCTGCAGGTGACGTGGGATG
The DNA here is from genome assembly GCF_035594125.1 of Scylla paramamosain. NCBI lineage: Eukaryota > Metazoa > Arthropoda > Malacostraca > Decapoda > Portunidae > Scylla > Scylla paramamosain. The sequence goes on from NC_087177.1 coordinate 20,813,285, forward strand.
ATGCGAGTCTTCTTGTTGTCACGGGCGGCATTGCCGGCAAGCTCAAGGACTTCAGCAGCCAGGTACTCCATAACTGCCGCAAGGTACACGGGGGCACCAGCACCCACGCGCTCGGCGTAGTTGCCTTTCCTTAGAAGGCGATGAATCCTGCCGACCGGGAACTGGAGTCCAGCACGACTGGAACGGGACTTTGACTTTCCCTTCACCTTTCCTCCCTTGCCGCGTCCAGACATGATAATGGATGTTGTGGTAGTAGTAGTAGTAGTAGTAGTTGTTGTTGTTGGTGATAAATGAGGAGCGCGAGTACTCTAACCTCGTCGGTAGCTCTGCGAGCAAGTAGTGAATTTTGGGAAAAACGGCTATATATACGCGAGATCAGATCGGCCCAGAGCGCGTCTGGACCAATCAGGACGCTCGCTGAGGTGGCGACTCCTGATCCTGAGTAGGCACGCTAATATATATACCACTTTTCAACTGAGAAAACGCACAGGCACACACACACTTCACACTTGGCTTGACTTGGCACACTCGACACCGTAGCTCGCCCGTTCTGGCCGCTGAGCGAAAGTGCTGTACTCTCCATTTATGCCACCACACCTGCCTCTCCTCGCCGAACTAGGAAGCACCGGTACCTTAGCGACTGTGCTGACTGGCAAGGCCAGGCCGAGAAGATACCACAGAAGCCTCTACTAGTTCCTGAGCACCGGCACCTTCGCGGCTGTGATCCTGGGACTGGATACGTTCTTCTGAGACTGCAGAATTTGTGGACTTACTATTGGAGGAAGTGCACGCTTAGCACAACAGTGAGGCTCCCTCTTTGGGAACCTCATAAGTCCTGTGTACCGGGGACTCCATTGCTGAGTCCCGCCCAGGCACCTATCTCTCCCACTATATCTTTTCTTTTTTCGTCCTTAGAGTCCCCTGTTGTGTGAAGGTGAACCCCGAGGCTTGCACGAGGGGGGCCCTTAGAGGGCTGCCTTAAGCACAGCAGAAGGGTTGGACAAAACTCTGGTAGGGTTAGGAGCACAGCAGGGTGGTCCCGACAGTTTTTAGGAACTGGGCCATCAAACTGCTTTGCATAGGCAGGCATCTTCTAATTCACTATCCATAGTTGTGTTGTATGTCGGGCCTTGGCCCCTTGTAGGATTTCTTTTATGACGCAAACTTGAAAAAATGCCTAGAGTGAAGATAAAGCACCCAGACACCAGCCAAGAACGAAGACTACTACTACTAAGAACTCTGTCTGAGAACATAATATATGCCACCAGGATCATCAATGCTCAAGATGGCTTCATCGTACTCACTCGCAGCGACGAAGAAATCGACAAAATCTTTCAAGGAAAAGTTTTCCAAGAACTTAAGAAAAACAACTTCCAAGCAGTCCTTCCTCCAGAGCTAAAAGCAAAAAGGACTGTACTTACATTCAACACTGATGACTTTATCTTCCACCATACCGAGAAAGAAATTGAAGAAGAGCTACTAGCAAAAAACCAATGGATGAAAGAAGGAATTGACTTGATTTTCAAGATCCCTCGAACCAAAATAATGAAGATCACTTTCAAGGAAGCCATAGCAGCAAAGAAGGCCACAGATAATGGCATCTTAGGATTCCATATGAGTATACCACCACACGCAATCAAAATTGAAGAATACGTCCCACTTCTCACATGCCTCAAATGTTACGCCATCGAGGACCACACCACACCAAAATGCCCCAAATCCCAAACTTTCAAAATTTGTTCAGAATGCAGCTCACCTGACCACACATGGAGAGACTGTAATGCAGGTGCAAACAAAAAATGTGTAAATTGCAAGGGTGAACATAGGACACTGGCCAACAAATGTCCTATGAGAAAGAAAGCCATTGAAGAAAAACGACAGCTCAAAAAGAACACTAACACCAAAACATACAGCAACGTAACTACAAGTAACACAAACATAGCTCCAACCAACATATCAAGCTCTTTCCCTGTAATAGAAAAACAAACAGCTACACAAATGATAGCATGCATGATGCATGCTCACCTAATTAATGCAATAAACCCTGGATCATATAATAGTGAATTTAACAGAGCACTCAAGCTCAATAATCTCCCCCCAGTAAACCTGCCAGACAACCCTCCTTCACAGAAAATCTTGGATCTTACGAAAGATAATCAAACACCTACACCAAATGAAAACACACAGAATACCAGCAACAACACAACACAAGACAACACTAACCCACCACAACACACAGAACACACAGAACAGGAAGACATCTCACAAAAAGAAATGCCACCACTGGAGAAAATATCCGGAGAAGCAATTGGCCTGCAAATAATAACGAAGAAAAGCGAAGGTTGGCCAAAAGAACAAACATTCTCACTACACAGACTAAAAGTAGGAATAGACAATGGCCTCTACAAATTCCGATACCGCAACCCCACATACACAGAAGAGGAAATATTGCTATACATACTTAACAATGACATAGACCTCACTAACTGCTGGTGCACCACAGACGACACACAATTTAATAAGATACGTAACGGCCTTCTCCAAGAACTCACCCCACCTCCAAACAAAGCCACAAAGACCTATAAGAACAGACACAGACACTCATCTAATTAAAGCTAATACAGCAACTAGAACCGTTACCACAGAACAATGCTAAAACAAAACACTAACACAACACAACTCACCACAGACAAAACACAACACTTAACATGGACACAATAACAATAATACAACATAATGTACACACTTGGAACACAAACAAATTCCTACTCTCTAACACATATTTACAACAAAATCCTGACATCATACTATTAAATAGCACCGGAGTTAAAGACACAGAAACTATCAAAGTATTTGGATACAACACATACAAAATCAACAGTCAGAACACCCTACACGATGGCTCTGCAATATTAGTTAAAACAAATATACAACATAGAATTACAGATGACTTCGATACAGATGTACTTCAAGTAACTATATCCACCATTACTGGCCCGATCAACATCGCCACAACATACTTACCACCACGCAGACCCTACCTCCCATTTACAGACTTTCATAGATTAGCCACACAAAATGCACCAACCTACATCATTGGTGACCTAAACGCCAGACATACAGTGCTAAATTACAATGATTGCAACAATGTAGGAAAAGCAATAAAAAAATTAATTGACAACAAAAAACTAAACTACCAAGGCCCACACTTTCACACATTCTTTAGTAGTAACAACACATCAACACCAGATATCATTCTTACCAACAACAAAACATACCACAATATGGAAATAAAACCGGGTCCAACCACATCCTCAGACCATATACCAATACTAATAAAAATAACCACACACGCAATAAAAACAACCACTGCCCCAATACCAAACTACAACGCAGCGAACTGGGAAATGTTCACCCGAGATACTGAAGACGCACACAAAAACATAAACACAAACCCCTACATGACAACACAACAGTTAAATACATCCTTACAACAATGGACCAACACTATAACAGACGCAATGAAGACACACATACCGCTGAAAAGAACAATAACACAACAAAAAGCATTAACAAATCACACCATCAAAAGTCTCACATACTATGCAGAGAACATTACAACTGAAAGCAATATTTCAGGATGGAGTCCTTTAAAATACGCAACACTAAAAAGAATAAAACATGCCATTATAAAAGAATGTAAACATATACAAAACAAGCATTGGGAAGACAAAATAAAAACACTGGTAGACAGACATAAAGATGCCAAGAAGTTCTGGTCGCAGATTAAAAGACTGAAAGGCAATCCTAACAACTTAGAGAATTACATAATCCACGACAACGAAAAAATATATAACACTGAACGACAAGAACAAATTTTTAGAAACATATGGAGCAAAAATTTTCAGATATCGCAACAAGAAAAGGCAGAATTCGATCAACACACAGACAATATCGTGACTCAATTTCTTGACACGAACATCGAGTTATTCACACCACACCCACACGGTGACCCAGACAAACTCAATGACAACCACCCACTCTTATACAAAATAACAACAGACACAACAAAACATATAATAAAAACTCTTAAAAATAACACTCCAGGTGAATCAAAGATAAACAAAACAATACTACAAAACCTATCTCCAGAATCAACCGTAATCTTAACCAAACTTTTCAATATAGCATTATCCATGGGCTACTTCCCAGAAAACTTCAAACATGCAAAGCTGAAACTTATCCCAAAAGCCAATAAACAACCCACAGACCCCAACAATTACAGGCCTATCTCCTTACTGGAAGTCCAAGGAAAAATATTCGAAAAAATAATCAACCAAAGACTACGCACCCACCTAGAAACACACACACTCATTCCAGCATCGCAGCATGGTTTTAGACAAAACAAATCTACAAACACTGCCATAGCAACCCTCACCGAACTACTGGCCAATGCACTTACAACAAATAAAATAACCACAATTGTTACTCGTGACATATCTAAAGCATTTGATAAAGTCTGGCACCAAGGTCTCAAATACAAACTCACAACAATAAACTTACCGGACAATTACATAAAATTACTAAGCAGCTTCCTGGACAGCAGAACTGCAAGGATAACAATTAAAACACACACAGGCCCACCCATACCATTGCTTAGCGGAGTACCACAGGGAAGTAATTTATCGCCAACCCTTTTCTCCATTTACACCTCCGATATACCATTGCCAGGCCCACAATGCACATACATAGCCTATGCAGACGACATCACACAAATCATATCACAACCAGGAAAAAGCAGGAAATTCTTAGCACGCAAAGTACAAGCAGAAATCTCAAAAATAAACCAATACGAGAACAAATGGAAAATTAAAACTAATATAAATAAATTCAACATTTTTCCAGTATCTATAATAAAAACAGAACCTATAAATGTTAACAATCATATAATACCATACTCCAGCAAAGCAAACATTCTTGGTTTAACAATTCACAACAAAGGATACACTCGACAAATCACTAACAATATAGCAAAGGCCAAACATGCACTATACACTCTAAAAAGATTTCATAAACTAACCACTAACATTAAACTACATTTGATTAAAGCCTGCATAATTCCAATGCTAATATACCCAGATTATCCTCTGGCTACACTTTCAAAACATGCAATTAGCAAACTACAGAAAATCCAGAACCAAGCCTTAAGATTCGCATACAATGAAAAATACCCATACAGAAAAACTACTTTAGACCTGCATCAATTAAGCAATCTGAAACCAATAAACATTATATTACACGAACGAGCACAGAAGACAAAATACACACTTCAACATATACTACAAGACAACACATACATACAAACAATAACAGAAAACCACAACAACAACTCGGAACACACATGGTTCAAGAAAACGGCAAAAGCTCTTGAACGAGAGGTTCCACAACCACTTTACACATAAACAGGGAAAAGAGAAGAAGAAAGAGGGAAGCAAAAACAAAATAAACTCACGCACACACACATAAATACACCCACGCACACACATGCACACGCACACAAAACACACACGCACTCACCAAACAACCAGTAAAACTAAAACATATATATATCTACACACTGACACTTGTCCCTAATCAATAGACACACCTTGCACTGCGTCAAGGAGTACAATTAATAAGAACAGCAAGGCGTATCGCCCGCCACCTTTCATTCTTTATCTGTACTTCACTTTCATCCAACCTATTATTCCCTCCAACTCTCAACTCTACCCCCCCCCCCTAGTTTCACCCAAACTTTCTATCCCCTCAAAAGAAAAGAAAAGAAAGAAAACGCACACTCGTTCTCACAGCAGTACGGCGACACTATGCCTCCCAAAGCATCAGGAAAGGCTGCCAAGAAAGCTGGCAAGGCACAGAAGGCCATTGCCAAGGGCGACAAGAAGAAGAAGCGCAGGAGGAAGGAGAGCTACTCCATCTACATCTACAAGGTGCTCAAGCAAGTCCACCCAGACACTGGCGTGTCCTCCAAGGCCATGTCAATCATGAACTCGTTCGTGAATGACATTTTCGAGCGCATCGCTGCCGAGGCATCCCGCCTGGCACACTATAACAAGCGCTCCACCATCACCAGCCGGGAAATCCAGACCGCTGTCCGTCTTCTTCTGCCTGGTGAACTGGCAAAACACGCTGTTTCTGAAGGCACCAAGGCTGTTACCAAGTATACCTCCTCCAAGTAAACAGGCGGCCAGTATACTGCTGCCAGTATAAAATAATACCCGGCTCCATTGGAGCCACACTTGAAAAGGAAAAAAGATACGATATAGACAAATGCATTATTATTATAATTATTGTTATTATTATTAATATTATTATTATTATTATTTTTATTATTATTATTATTATTATTATTATTATTATTATTATTATTATTATTATCATTATTAATAATATTAATATTGTTGTTTTTATTATGATTATTATTATAATAATTATTGTATCATTATTATTATTATTATTATTATTATTATTATTATTATTATTATTATTATTATTATTATGCTTATTATTATCGTGATTATTATTCTGTGGAGATAAAGAAAAGATAAAAAAAAAATAGAGATAAAGAAAGATAAAAATTCTCCCAAGTGAAAGAGATATGGCCATGGAAGAGGGAATAATAATAATAATATAAAAAAAAAAAAAGGGGGGAAGGATATTGAGTTGAAAGTCGATACCTGATACTGAAAGATGGAAAATAAATATTTTCTTCCACAAAACCAAACAGATTGTCTATGAAAATTCTTTAATGAAAGAGATGTTTGGCCCTAAAAAGGGCCTAGATATTGCTGTTATGAAGATCATTCGTGGATGACTTCTTAGGCACGCTCGCCACGGATGCGACGAGCCAGTTGGATGTCCTTTGGCATGATAGTCACGCGCTTGGCATGGATGGCGCACAGGTTGGTATCCTCAAACAGACCCACGAGGTAAGCCTCGGAAGCTTCCTGGAGAGCCATGACAGCAGAGGACTGGAAGCGGAGGTCAGTCTTGAAATCCTGAGCAATTTCACGCACCAGGCGCTGGAAAGGCAGTTTCCTGATAAGCAGCTCAGTGCTCTTCTGATAACGGCGGATCTCACGGAGAGCAACGGTTCCAGGCCTGTAACGGTGGGGTTTCTTGACACCTCCAGTGGCTGGAGCAGACTTGCGAGCTGCCTTTGTAGCAAGCTGCTTGCGGGGCGCCTTGCCACCAGTGGACTTGCGAGCCGTTTGCTTGGTACGTGCCATAGTTGTGGTAACAACAACTCACAACGAACACTCAGCTGAGTCTGCCCGCGCTTCCCACAAAATCCCTTTATATATGAATCGGGTGGGCCCGACGACTCCAACCCTGCCTTGTGATTGGTCAGAAACGTCCAGTGAGGCTCATCGCCCACGCAGTCACCACATGAAAGATGTGATCATTATTGTTAGTCTAATTCATTTTGTTCTTATTCTTATTCTTATTCTTATTCTTTCTTCCCTCATTCATAACAAATCTTGGAAAATATACAGCAGAACTGACATGTCATTTAAAATTCTAAGACAATTAGCAAGAAAGTTGTGATATTCTTATTTTTTTCATTCTTTTTATTCTATTTTTTTCTTATTCTTGTCATAATTAATATTGTTATCTTTATTATTTTCATTTTTTTTTATTATTCTTCCTTATCTTATTCTTATTTATCCTACTTTTAGAGAGATGAGGCTTGTGCGGTCACCCATCCAAGTTCTGCCCGGACCCCCTGCTTAACCTTGCTGATCCCGCCGTCAGCTGATTGGTCAAGAGCGGAGAACAAGGTGTTGGGAGGGCTTATTTCTCTTATTCTTATTCTTTCCTGTATTGTTGTTGCATTGTTGTGCTGAAAATGTTGGAAAATATGCACTAAAATTAACCCTTCATTCATAATTCTACGACAATTAGCAAGAGAGATATATTATTACTTTTTTCCCTTATTTTTGTTCTTTTTATTCTTAATCTTCTTTTTTTTATTATAGTTGTTATTGTTATTTTATTATTTTCGTTTTTCGTTCATTCTCCTCATTCTTATTGCTATTTTTTTCTATTCTCAGAGAGATGAGGCTTTTGTGGTCACCCATCCAAGTTCTTCCCGGACCCCCTGCTTAACTGCGCTGATCCCGCCGTTAGCTAATTGGCCAAGACCGGAGAACTAGGTGTTGGGAGGCCTTCTTTCTATTATTCTTATTCTTTCTTCCCCCATTCATATCGTTGTATTGGAAATGTTGGAAAATATACAAAAGAATTCACCCTTCTATGACAATTAGGAAGAAAGACATGGGATGCTTTCTTTCTTTTTTTTTATATTCCTTTATTGTAATTTTTCTTATTCTTGTTATAATAATTCTTACTGTTATCTTTATTACTTAAAATTTTCGTTCATTCTCCCTATTCTTATTCTTATTTTTTTTATTTATTTATTTTTTTTCAGACAGATGAGGCTTGTGTAGTCACCCATCCAAGTATTGCCCGAAACCCCTGCGTAATCTCGACGATTTCATTTGACAATACCTATTTACTTATTTATTTATTATTATATTTATTAAAAAAAAAAAAGAAGAAAAGAAGATGAAGAATAAGGTATGTAATCGAAATACTCTCTCTATACTGTAGCAATAGTTTAGCTGGATGTACTTGTATTGTGTCAAAAATACTTGCAATATCTGCAATTGTAACCTGCAGTGTCGGCATAATGCATAATTAAGCAATGAAAAGAAAAATTAATAAAAGAATAAATGAAAAAAAGAAAGAAAAAAAGATACAATTAACAATTAAATATATTAGCTACCCCTCTACGTTTCTTTATCACTGCAGAAAAATGGAAACATTTTAACGTAGACTTGTCAAAATTCAACTGAAATTAAGGGTTAAATAAGGATTGTCACCCCTTCCCCAGAGGATATTCATTGTCTTTTAATATATATATATATATATATATATATATATATATATATATATATATATATATATATATATATATATATATATATATATATATATATATATATATATATATATATATATATATATATATATATTCTTTTTATTTAAAGTCTTATTTAGAGAGAGAGAGAGAGAGAGAGAGAGAGGTAACGTCCTTGAGGATAGCAGCTCGTCTACGCTCCGCTCAGTGATCAGCGTTAGAATGTAATTCCTCATTTCTTTAAAAAAAAAAAAAAAAAAAAAAAAACAGAAACTTTATTTAGGGGGCTTGCTGGAAACAAACTACAATGGAGGAAAGAACAATATGTCTGCTATATGACCCACCCAGTTAAATTTTCAAGAAGCAAACGCAAGTTGGAAAATACGAGGAAGATAAATTTTCATTTATATACGTTTTATGGTAATTTCTGCCACGCCTTCCTCTATTCATCAAACGTCACTGACACTTATTCCCTTTATTTTTTACTTTACAGAATCTTTTGTAGGGCAAGACTCTAGAGGATATGTGCTTTCATAAATTCTATAATGCTTTGCTTATCATAGAGACATAAAAAAAAAAAATAATAATAATAAAAATAAATAAATTAATTAATTTAAAAAATCAAAATAAATAGATATATAAATTAATTAATCAATCAAATAAATTTCTATGCTTCACCTTTATAGCATTCGTATGAATGTCAAAACAAAACAAAAAATATAAATATAAATAATAATATGAAAAAAAAAAATTACTAAATATATGAAAAATAGCATTACTACTACTACTACTACTACTACTACTACTGCTACTACTACTACTATTTTTTTTTTTTTTTTTATGTAGGAAGGACACTGGCCAAGGGCAACAAAAATGTAATAAAAAAAATGCCCACTGAAATGCCAGTCCCATACAGGGGTCAAAGCAGTGGTCAAAAAATGATGAATAAGTGTCTTGAAACCTCCCTCTTGAAGGAATTCAAGTCATAGGAAGGTGGAAATACGGAAGCAGGCAGGGAGTTCCAGAGTTTACCAGAGAAAGGGATGAATGATTGAGAATACTAGTTAACTCTTGCGTTAGAGAAGTGGACAGAATAGAGGTGAGAGAAAGAAGAAAGTCTTGTGCAGCGAGGCCACGGAAGGAGGGGAGGCATGCAGTTAGCAAGATCAGAAGAGCAGTTAGCATGAAAATAGCGGTAGAAGACAGCTAGATATGCAACATTGCGGCGGTGAGAGAGAAGCTGAAGACAGTCAGTTAGAGGAGAGGAGTTGATGAGACGAAAAGCTTTTGATTCCACCCTGTCTAGAAAAGCAGTATGAGTGGAACCCCCCTCAGACATGTGAAGCATACTCCATACATGGACGGATAAGGCCCTTGTACAGAGTTAGCAGCTGGGGGGGTGAGAAAAACTGGCGGAGACGTCTCAGAACACCTAACTTCATAAAAGCTGTTTTAGCTAGAGATGAGATGTGAAGTTTCCAGTTCAGATTATAAGTAAAGGACAGACCGAGGATGTTCAATGTAGAAGAGGGGGACAGTTGAGTGTCATTGAAGAAGAGGGGATAGTTGTCTGGAAGGTTGTGTCGAGTTGATAGATGGAGGAATTGATTTTTTGAGGCATTGAACAATATCAAGTTTGTTCTGCCCCAATGAGAAATTTTAGAAAGATCAGAAGTCAGGCGTTCTGTGGCTTCCCTGCGTGATATGTTTACCTCCTGAAGGGTTGGACGTCTATGAAAAGACGTGGAAAAGTGCAGGGTGGTATCTTCAGCGTAGGAGTGGATAGGACAAGAAGTTTGGTTTAGAAGATCATTAATGAATAATAAGAAGAGAGTGGGTGACAGGACAGAACCCTGAGGAACACCACTGTTAATTGATTTAGGAGAAGAACAGTGACCGTCTACCACAGCAGCAATAGAACGGTCAAAAAGGAAACTTGAGATGAAGTAAACAGAGAGAAGGATAGAAACCGTAGGAGGGTAGTTTGGAAATCAAAGCTTTGTGCCAGACTCTATCAAAAGCTTTTGATAATTATGTCCAAGGCAACAGCAAAAGTTTCACCAAAATCTCTAAAAGAGGATGACCAAGACTCAGTAAGGAAAGCCAGAAGATCACCAGTAGAGCGGCCTTGACGGAACCCATACTGGCGATCAGATAGAAGGTTGTGGAGTGATAGATGTTTAAGAATCTTCCTGTTGAAGATAGATTCAAAAACTTTAGATAGGCAGGAAATTAAAGCAATAGGATGGTAGTTTGAGGGATTAGAACGGTCACCCTTTTTAGGAACAGGTTGAATGTAAGTAAACTTCCAGCAAGAAGGAAAGGTAGTGTTGACAGACAGAGCTGAAAGAATTTGAATAGGCAAGGTGCAAGCATGGAGGCATTGTTTCGGAGAACAATAGGAGGGACCCCATCCGGTCCATAAGCCTTCCGAGGGTTTAGGCCAGCGAGGGCATGGAAAACATCATTGCGAAGAATTTTAATAGGTGGCATGAAGTTGTCAGAGGGTGGAGGAGAGGGAGGAACAAGCCCAGAATCGTCCAATGTAGAATTTTTAGCAAAGGTTTGAGCAAAGATTTCAGCTTTAGAAATAGATGCGATAGCAGTGGTGCCATCTGGTTGAAATAGAGTAGGGAAAGAAGAAGCAGCAAAGTTATTGGAGATACTTTTTGGCTAGATGCCAGAAATCACGAAGGGAGTTAGAGAGAGAGAGAGAGAGAGAGAGAGAGAGAGAGAGAGAGAGAGAGAGAGAGAGAGAGAGAGAGAGAGAGAGAGAGAGAATGTGTGTGTGTGTATATGTGTCGGTTGGGTTGTGAAGGATGGGAAAAACCAGCAAGCCTCGGCTCCACTGACTGATCGATACTTGAATGTAATTCAAGTAAGGCGAAGTTAGGTTAGATTAGGTCAGGTCAGGTTAAGTTAGGTTAGGTTAGGTTAATTTAGGTTAGGTTGTTAGTGTTAGTTTAGGGTAGTTTAGGTGATGTTACGTTATGTTAGGTTAGGTTAGGTTAAGTTAGGTTATGTTAGGTTAGGTTAGGCCAGCTTTGCTTAATTTAGGTTAGGTTAATTTAGGATATTATAGGTTAGGTTCATTT
>NC_087177.1:20830359-20847859 GCF_035594125.1 Scylla paramamosain
CCAGCCGGGAAATCCAGACCGCTGTCCGTCTTCTTCTGCCTGGTGAACTGGCAAAACACGCTGTTTCTGAAGGCACCAAGGCTGTTACCAAGTATACCTCCTCCAAGTAAACAGGCGGCCAGTATACTGCTGCCAGTATAAAATAATACCCGGCTCCATTGGAGCCACACTTGAAAAGGAAAAAAGATACGATATAGACAAATGCATTATTATTATAATTATTGTTATTATTATTAATATTATTATTATTATTATTTTTATTATTATTATTATTATTATTATTATTATTATTATTATTATTATTATTATCATTATTAATAATATTAATATTGTTGTTTTTATTATGATTATTATTATAATAATTATTGTATCATTATTATTATTATTATTATTATTATTATTATTATTATTATTATTATTATTATTATGCTTATTATTATCGTGATTATTATTCTGTGGAGATAAAGAAAAGATAAAAAAAAAATAGAGATAAAGAAAGATAAAAATTCTCCCAAGTGAAAGAGATATGGCCATGGAAGAGGGAATAATAATAATAATATAAAAAAAAAAAAAGGGGGGAAGGATATTGAGTTGAAAGTCGATACCTGATACTGAAAGATGGAAAATAAATATTTTCTTCCACAAAACCAAACAGATTGTCTATGAAAATTCTTTAATGAAAGAGATGTTTGGCCCTAAAAAGGGCCTAGATATTGCTGTTATGAAGATCATTCGTGGATGACTTCTTAGGCACGCTCGCCACGGATGCGACGAGCCAGTTGGATGTCCTTTGGCATGATAGTCACGCGCTTGGCATGGATGGCGCACAGGTTGGTATCCTCAAACAGACCCACGAGGTAAGCCTCGGAAGCTTCCTGGAGAGCCATGACAGCAGAGGACTGGAAGCGGAGGTCAGTCTTGAAATCCTGAGCAATTTCACGCACCAGGCGCTGGAAAGGCAGTTTCCTGATAAGCAGCTCAGTGCTCTTCTGATAACGGCGGATCTCACGGAGAGCAACGGTTCCAGGCCTGTAACGGTGGGGTTTCTTGACACCTCCAGTGGCTGGAGCAGACTTGCGAGCTGCCTTTGTAGCAAGCTGCTTGCGGGGCGCCTTGCCACCAGTGGACTTGCGAGCCGTTTGCTTGGTACGTGCCATAGTTGTGGTAACAACAACTCACAACGAACACTCAGCTGAGTCTGCCCGTTTCAGTTTCAGTTTCAGTTTATTAAAGAAAGTTACATGAAAAAATGGGGAACAAGATATACAATAGTCAAAGGGGGGGGGGAGGGGGTTACAAAGTAGGGGAGAAACACAGAAAAATTACAGGAAAGAAAGTGGCCGGGCGGTCCGGCTAGCTATTCTTACTACTAGTATGCCTGAGCTCTTTTTATTGGGCATATTTTGTAGTTTACATAATTATTTAACTATTTTACATAAATTAGAAATATTATGTACAAAATATACATTTATTTATATCTGGGCAAGGGAGCGTCTTGCCCTTCAGTGATGAGGAGGCTTCTGGGGAACCAGGCATGTTGCTGGTTCGGTGCCTCCTCGTGTAGCCTCAGGACATTCCTAATGTATTCCCCGTCATCGTCCTTCAGGCGTTGCCACACCGCCTCAGCCATGAGGTGCAGCCTGACGTTGATGGCGGGGAGGGATGCTCGATGGTGGAGTTCTTCACTGGTGATGAAATCCTGCCAATTGGTATTGAAGATGAAGCGGAGCGCTGAGTTCTGAACCTTCTGGAGCCGACTGATGGCCCGCCTGCTCATGGCGTGAGTGGGGATCGGTGGGTAAGTGAGGACAGGGATCACCAGGGCCTTCACCAGGTGGAGTTTTATGCCTTCCTCCAGGTCCCGGAACCTGTACAGGGAAGCTAGCGCTGAACGGGCTTGTGCAACCCGTGCCGTGATGTGGGTGGTGTAGCCCCTGCCCGTGACCCTGAGGCCCAGGATGGAGCCCTGCCTCTTGAAGGCGACTGGCTCCCCCTGCACATGGAGGGGGACTGGCCGGTGTGCCGCCATGGGGATGACGGTGAACTTGGCAAGATTTGTCCTTATTTTCCACCGTTTCTCGAAGTCATTGACCCTGGTGATCTCCCTCTCGGTGCGAGCGTTGAGCATGGCTCCAGACCTGCCAGGATGAAACACGACCTGCGAGACATCATCTGCGTAGAGGATGTTGGTACCAGCTGCTGAGCCCGGATAGTCGCTGGTGTAGATGGTGTAGAGGGTGGGAGAGAGGACACTGCCCTGGGGCACGCCACTCTCTAGGCCGAACACTGGGCCGAGGTGGGAGCCGACTTTAATCCTCGCCGTCCTGTCCGCCAGGAAGTCGCAAAGCAGTCTGGTAACTGGGTCTGGGAGACCCAGCTGTAGCACCTTGTACTTGAGTCCAAGGTGCCACACTTTGTCAAACGCTTTGCTTACATCCCGGAGGACGAGGTGGCATCGGAAGCGGGAGGCCTGGTGTAGAGCCAGTGTCTCCGTGGCCACAGCTATGGCGTGGGTTGTCCCTCTCCCCCTCCGAAAGCCGAACTGCCCAGGGTGGTAGAGGCCGTGTCCATCCAGGTGGTCCCGAAGCCTGCTCGTGACAATTCTCTCGAACATTTTCCCTGGGACTTCCAGAAGGGAGATGGGCCTATAGCTGGCAGGACTGGTGGGAACCTTTCCAGGTTTCACCACCAGCCGCATCTCCGCTTCCTTCCAGCCGTCAGGGAAGTATCCAGCTGACAGGGAGGCGTTTAGAATCTCCTGCAGTCTGTCCAAGGCACTGACTGGGAGATGGGAGAGGATTGTCTTGTTGATCCCACTCTTGCCGGGGCAGGTGGCCTTGGTGGACCGGATGGCCCGGGTCAGCTCCAGAGACGAGATCCGGCAGTTAAGCGGGGAATCGCCTCGCAGTCTGGTGGGGTCAGCTGCTCCGTACGGGTGCGTGTCTTGGATGCGAGGTCTAAGGCGATCCAGCACGTCTTCTTCGTCGGAGTCTAACTCGTCCTCCTCCTGGAATACCCTCTCCCAGGTGGAGGTGTGGAGACGAGCTTTGTCAGCGTCTGAGTAATGTTTATGTCCTTGGTCGTCAATTAAGTATGAGTCTGGTTTTACTGTGCGTCCTGAAAGCTGTTTAACTTTTTTCCAGAAGACCCTGGGGTTTTTGTGGCTTGCAGCTAAGCTGGCAAGCCTGCTTCCCCAGTGATCCTTGGATTCCTGTCGTCTTCTGTCTGTCAATGTGTGTCTCAACTGTATGTAGCGACGGTAATTGTCAATTGTCCATCCAGTCTGGGAAGCCTGTTCCCTTAGCGCGTCGAACTGAATTCTAGTTATTTGTGTCAGTCGGGAGGGTCTGGGTTGCGGGTCTACTCTGTACGTGGTCTTAGGTATGTGTCTGTCAGCTGTCGTCTTAACAGTATAAGTCCAAGTCTGCAAAGCTCTGTCTATTTCCTCAAGGGAAGCTTGGGAAATGTCATGATAATTAGTCATCTGAAGTCCATTGTCATTAGTGAATTGTTCCCAGTCTGTCCTATGGTATGCGTAGGTCGGCAGTGTGGGAGTGAGTAAAGGAGAGGTAGAAATGTCAAGAATTAGGGGAATATGGTCACTTGTGGTGAGAGGTCCTGGTGTAATGGTGTAGTGGAGAAAGTTAAGGCGGTTAGTAAGAACAATGTCAGGAGAAGAAGATGAGAGAGGTCCGTAATAGGTGGGGAAGTCAGGTCCAATGTGTTTTGCAGTTTGTCGTCTGAGATAGTCGATGAGGTCTCGTCCTACTTGGTTGGTTGTCGCTGTACCTAATGTCGGGTGTCGAGCGTTGAGATCCCCAGCTAAAAAAACAGGGGATTGTCTGCGTAATAATCTAAGAAAGTCAGGGTGGGGAATAAAAGGTCTTCGCGGAGGAAGGTATGATGTGGCTATTGTGAGGGGGCCGTCTGGAGACTCTATTACTACGGCAAGAGTCTCTGAGAGGAAGTCATCCTCAATCCTATGCCTAATTGTCTTCCTAATTGCAATAGCCACTCCGTCCATCTGTTCGTTGCTGAAATTTTGTTGGTAGGTCCTAAAGCCTGGGATTTTTAATCGTTTTTCGTCCTTTAGTCCATGACTGTTGATAAGAACAATGTCTGGGTCAAACTGTCTGTACGTATTAATCAAGTCAAACTTACGTGTGTCCCATGTCAAGACGTTGTGCTGGATCACCCTGAGACGACGCATCATTTTCGGTAGCTACGCGTCCTTCTTGGTGTGTGGGAGTTCCGAAGATGATCCGGGAGAGGGCCATTGGTGAGGGAGGCAAAGAGCCTGGGCTCCACCGACTTACAGAGCCGGTGAAAGGGGCCTTTGGTGTTCTTCAGCCACTGAAGGACATCCTCCGTGGCGTTGTGTTCCCCATTGTGGCCGACTTTGAAGCGACCTTCCTGGATCCCCTTGTGGATCTTGGGTCCGGTGAGGGGGGAAGGCCAGGTGTCGTCGTTTGACTTTATAACAGTTACTGCGATACGGGGGGCGTCGTACGGTTGCTGGGACTGTTGGCCATGTTCTGTATCCTCTTCCTCGGAGTCATCTTCCTCTTCGTCAGAAGACTGAGCACGCTCGTCCTCCGAGTCAGGCTTCTGCGTGATGGGAGGTGGATTGTGAGTAGCAGAGCTTGAGGAGTGAGGGGATGTCTCGTCACTTGTGAGACATTTTATGATGGCGAGAGAGGGCACTGTCTGGGGTAGTTTGACGTCCGGCAGGCCGTTCATAGCAAGGCCTTCCGAGAGAGTCCTCTGGAAGGTCCCCGGAGTTGCAGCTTCTGCCATGTGTGCATGAAGCACACACAGTACACCCTTGAGACTGATCTTGCTCAAGTCACTAGCTGGTTGAGTGCCTGCAGAAGAGGCTGCTAGGGAGTAAGTGGCTGGCTTGGTTCTTTCACTTTTCAGTAGGTCTGTCTTCTCCCTCAAGGCTCTCTTTCTCACTGGACACCTCATAGCTCGGGCACTATGGTTTTGCCCACAGTGAAGACAACGTTTCTCAGCAGCCCTGCAGTCTCGGAAAGTGTGGTCTTCTTGGCCACACTCGGAGCACACTTGGTAGGAAGAGGGCTTGTGGCAAAATCTTGTTTCATGTTCCTCTACTGCATAGCACTTGTTGCATGTCATCAAGGGGACGTAAACCTCTTCCTCTATTTGTGACGGGGCTACCGAGAGGCAGAACATGAGCAAGCCATGTTCCTTGGCCTTTCGTGCCATGTCACCGGTGGTGAAGGTGATTTTAATGGTCTTCGACCTCGGGAACTTGAAGATTTCCACCACCTTTGCCCATGATTGACGACTCTCAATATCTTCTTTGATATCCTCCGGGGAGTTGTCATAGACTAGCTCATCTAGCCTCAGGCACACAACTGTGCGCCTGGACTTGAGCTCTGGAGGCATGATGGGCGTGAAATCACTGTCAGCAAGAGTTTGCAGCATGCTGGGACTGAAGATGTTGTCTGCATCCTTGTCAGTTGCAGTCAGCACAATGATTGCATCCCATGAGGAGATGAGTCTTGTGGGCTTTACCGCAGGGCTGAGGATACCAAGGAGCTGACGCTTGGAGGCCAACTCCTTGGGCCGGGGGTGTTTTATCTTCACCCGTCCCATCTTGTTACTGAAGCTGGGTGTCTGCCATATGGGGCAACAGAAGCCGACTCTGGGAGGACAGGATTGCCGAGGTGCACAGCAGTAAAAGTA
This sequence comes from Scylla paramamosain, assembly GCF_035594125.1. NCBI lineage: Eukaryota > Metazoa > Arthropoda > Malacostraca > Decapoda > Portunidae > Scylla > Scylla paramamosain. The sequence goes on from NC_087177.1 coordinate 20,836,072, forward strand.
TCTGGGTTCTGGATACAACAGTGCACCAGACTAAGTTGGTAAAAACACGTCACAGCACAGGGACAGGGTGGAAACGGGGGGGGAGGGGAGACGCACTGGGGAAGCAAATCACCCTCCGGGGGGAAAGGGGAGACACTCTGGGGGGAGGGGACACACTGGGGGAATTATCCTGGGCACTGGGGAGAGGGGGAGCCACTGAGGGAAGGAAGCACTTCAGAGTATATCCGTGGAATGAGGTGTTAATCCTGGGCACAGTGGTGGGGAGGGGGAAAACATCCTGGGCACAGGGAAGCATTCGAGGGGGGCGGGGATAGTCCTGGGCACTGGGGAAGGGAGGGGGAATACATCCTGGGCACTAGGGAACACTCGTGGGTAGCGGGTTAATCCTGGGCACTGGGGAATGGAGGGGGAGTACTGGGGATAATCCTGGGCACAAGGGGATGGGGAAGCACTGGGCGAGTCCTGGGCACAAGGGGGGGGACACTGGGGGCTGGGGAAGCACTGGGGCGAATCCTGGGGACTGGGAAAGGGGGAAGCACTGGGGAGGGGGAGGGGGAAGCACTGGGGAGGTGGCGCAGAGGGAGGGGAGGAAAGCACTGGGAAGGGGAAGTAAATCCTGGGCACTGGGGAAGGGGGAACACGTCCTGGTCACTTGTTCATTGCTGTGATGAGTTGTTGTGGAAGCCTGGAGGTCTGGAATGTGTAGAGTGTGGCACTGGCACTGTGATAGTCTTGTGGCACTGGGGAGGCAAGGGTTTAATCCCTTGCACGGTGTGGCTGCAGGGGAGGGAAGAGTGAACCACTGGAGTGCATCGTCAGCTCAGGGGAGAGAGTGGCGGCTGCTGGATGCGTTGCAGGGTACGTGCGGTCCTTAGGAAGGCCGAGAATCCTGTGAGGACTACAAAAACCCTCTTCCAAGCGGTGTCTCCTGTGCCAGGTAAGTATACTCTATCTCTGGCGGCTAGGTGGAGCGCGGCCGGGACCAGCAGCGGTGGCAAAAGGAGGTAGGGCCTTCACGATCCCGGTGTCTCCTGTGCCAGGTAAGTATGATTTCTGGGCGAGCGGGGGGCAGTGTTCAGCAACCCAAGTTTATGGATTCCTGTTGAGGAGGAGCAAGTTCCTCCTGCTGTAGGCGCCCTTAGAGGCAGCGGAGGTGTCGGGAAACGACCTGCCTTGCCACAGGATAGTCTGGTGGTAAAGGTACCCGACCTTGAGACCTCTTGACAGCTGCTACGGCGTCGTCGATGTCTTCTGCCTCTTCTGCGGCGTCTTCTTTCTTGGAGGGAGGAGGAGAGGAGGAGAGATGTTCTCTCTTCGGCGAGCAGAAAGCCAGCAGTTTCAGTTTCAGTTTATTAAAGAAAGTTACATGAAAAAATGGGGAACAAGATATACAATAGTCAAAGGGGGGGGGGGAGGGGGTTACAAAGTAGGGGAGAAACACAGAAAAATTACAGGAAAGAAAGTGGCCGGGCGGTCCGGCTAGCTATTCTTACTACTAGTATGCCTGAGCTCTTTTTATTGGGCATATTTTGTAGTTTACATAATTATTTAACTATTTTACATAAATTAGAAATATTATGTACAAAATATACATTTATTTATATCTGGGCAAGGGAGCGTCTTGCCCTTCAGTGATGAGGAGGCTTCTGGGGAACCAGGCATGTTGCTGGTTCGGTGCCTCCTCGTGTAGCCTCAGGACATTCCTAATGTATTCCCCGTCATCGTCCTTCAGGCGTTGCCACACCGCCTCAGCCATGAGGTGCAGCCTGACGTTGATGGCGGGGAGGGATGCTCGATGGTGGAGTTCTTCACTGGTGATGAAATCCTGCCAATTGGTATTGAAGATGAAGCGGAGCGCTGAGTTCTGAACCTTCTGGAGCCGACTGATGGCCCGCCTGCTCATGGCGTGAGTGGGGATCGGTGGGTAAGTGAGGACAGGGATCACCAGGGCCTTCACCAGGTGGAGTTTTATGCCTTCCTCCAGGTCCCGGAACCTGTACAGGGAAGCTAGCGCTGAACGGGCTTGTGCAACCCGTGCCGTGATGTGGGTGGTGTAGCCCCTGCCCGTGACCCTGAGGCCCAGGATGGAGCCCTGCCTCTTGAAGGCGACTGGCTCCCCCTGCACATGGAGGGGGACTGGCCGGTGTGCCGCCATGGGGATGACGGTGAACTTGGCAAGATTTGTCCTTATTTTCCACCGTTTCTCGAAGTCATTGACCCTGGTGATCTCCCTCTCGGTGCGAGCGTTGAGCATGGCTCCAGACCTGCCAGGATGAAACACGACCTGCGAGACATCATCTGCGTAGAGGATGTTGGTACCAGCTGCTGAGCCCGGATAGTCGCTGGTGTAGATGGTGTAGAGGGTGGGAGAGAGGACACTGCCCTGGGGCACGCCACTCTCTAGGCCGAACACTGGGCCGAGGTGGGAGCCGACTTTAATCCTCGCCGTCCTGTCCGCCAGGAAGTCGCAAAGCAGTCTGGTAACTGGGTCTGGGAGACCCAGCTGTAGCACCTTGTACTTGAGTCCAAGGTGCCACACTTTGTCAAACGCTTTGCTTACATCCCGGAGGACGAGGTGGCATCGGAAGCGGGAGGCCTGGTGTAGAGCCAGTGTCTCCGTGGCCACAGCTATGGCGTGGGTTGTCCCTCTCCCCCTCCGAAAGCCGAACTGCCCAGGGTGGTAGAGGCTGTGTCCATCCAGGTGGTCCCGAAGCCTGCTCGTGACAATTCTCTCGAACATTTTCCCTGGGACTTCCAGAAGGGAGATGGGCCTATAGCTGGCAGGACTGGTGGGAACCTTTCCAGGTTTCACCACCAGCCGCATCTCCGCTTCCTTCCAGCCGTCAGGGAAGTATCCAGCTGACAGGGAGGCGTTTAGAATCTCCTGCAGTCTGTCCAAGGCACTGACTGGGAGATGGGAGAGGATTGTCTTGTTGATCCCACTCTTGCCGGGGCAGGTGGCCTTGGTGGACCGGATGGCCCGGGTCAGCTCCAGAGACGAGATCCGGCAGTTAAGCGGGGAATCGCCTCGCAGTCTGGTGGGGTCAGCTGCTCCGTACGGGTGCGTGTCTTGGATGCGAGGTCTAAGGCGATCCAGCACGTCTTCTTCGTCGGAGTCTAACTCGTCCTCCTCCTGGAATACCCTCTCCCAGGTGGAGGTGTGGAGACGAGCTTTGTCAGCGTCTGAGTAATGTTTATGTCCTTGGTCGTCAATTAAGTATGAGTCTGGTTTTACTGAGCGTCCTGAAAGCTGTTTAACTTTTTTCCAGAAGACCCTGGGGTTTTTGTGGCTTGCAGCTAAGCTGGCAAGCCTGCTTCCCCAGTGATCCTTGGATTCCTGTCGTCTTCTGTCTGTCAATGTGTGTCTCAACTGTATGTAGCGACGGTAATTGTCAATTGTCCATCCAGTCTGGGAAGCCTGTTCCCTTAGCGCGTCGAACTGAATTCTAGTTATTTGTGTCAGTCGGGAGGGTCTGGGTTGCGGGTCTACTCTGTACGTGGTCTTAGGTATGTGTCTGTCAGCTGTCGTCTTAACAGTATAAGTCCAAGTCTGCAAAGCTCTGTCTATTTCCTCAAGGGAAGCTTGGGAAATGTCATGATAATTAGTCATCTGAAGTCCATTGTCATTAGTGAATTGTTCCCAGTCTGTCCTATGGTATGCGTAGGTCGGCAGTGTGGGAGTGAGTAAAGGAGAGGTAGAAATGTCAAGAATTAGGGGAATATGGTCACTTGTGGTGAGAGGTCCTGGTGTAATGGTGTAGTGGAGAAAGTTAAGGCGGTTAGTAAGAACAATGTCAGGAGAAGAAGATGAGAGAGGTCCGTAATAGGTGGGGAAGTCAGGTCCAATGTGTTTTGCAGTTTGTCGTCTGAGATAGTCGATGAGGTCTCGTCCTACTTGGTTGGTTGTCGCTGTACCTAATGTCGGGTGTCGAGCGTTGAGATCTCCAGCTAAAAAAACAGGGGATTGTCTGCGTAATAATCTAAGAAAGTCAGGGTGGGGAATAAAAGGTCTTCGCGGAGGAAGGTATGATGTGGCTATTGTGAGGGGGCCGTCTGGAGACTCTATTACTACGGCAAGAGTCTCTGAGAGGAAGTCATCCTCAATCCTATGCCTAATTGTCTTCCTAATTGCAATAGCCACTCCGTCCATCTGTTCGTTGCTGAAATTTTGTTGGTAGGTCCTAAAGCCTGGGATTTTTAATCGTTTTTCGTCCTTTAGTCCATGACTGTTGATAAGAACAATGTCTGGGTCAAACTGTCTGTACGTATTAATCAAGTCAAACTTACGTGTGTCCCATGTCAAGACGTTGTGCTGGATCACCCTGAGACGACGCATCATTTTCGGTAGCTACGCGTCCTTCTTGGTGTGTGGGAGTTCCGAAGATGATCCGGGAGAGGGCCATTGGTGAGGGAGGCAAAGAGCCTGGGCTCCACCGACTTACAGAGCCGGTGAAAGGGGCCTTTGGTGTTCTTCAGCCACTGAAGGACATCCTCCGTGGCGTTGTGTTCCCCATTGTGGCCGACTTTGAAGCGACCTTCCTGGATCCCCTTGTGGATCTTGGGTCCGGTGAGGGGGGAAGGCCAGGTGTCGTCGTTTGACTTTATAACAGTTACTGCGATACGGGGGGCGTCGTACGGTTGCTGGGACTGTTGGCCATGTTCTGTATCCTCTTCCTCGGAGTCATCTTCCTCTTCGTCAGAAGACTGAGCACGCTCGTCCTCCGAGTCAGGCTTCTGCGTGATGGGAGGTGGATTGTGAGTAGCAGAGCTTGAGGAGTGAGGGGATGTCTCGTCACTTGTGAGACATTTTATGATGGCGAGAGAGGGCACTGTCTGGGGTAGTTTGACGTCCGGCAGGCCGTTCATAGCAAGGCCTTCCGAGAGAGTCCTCTGGAAGGTCCCCGGAGTTGCAGCTTCTGCCATGTGTGCATGAAGCACACACAGTACACCCTTGAGACTGATCTTGCTCAAGTCACTAGCTGGTTGAGTGCCTGCAGAAGAGGCTGCTAGGGAGTAAGTGGCTGGCTTGGTTCTTTCACTTTTCAGTAGGTCTGTCTTCTCCCTCAAGGCTCTCTTTCTCACTGGACACCTCATAGCTCGGGCACTATGGTTTTGCCCACAGTGAAGACAACGTTTCTCAGCAGCCCTGCAGTCTCGGAAAGTGTGGTCTTCTTGGCCACACTCGGAGCACACTTGGTAGGAAGAGGGCTTGTGGCAAAATCTTGTTTCATGTTCCTCTACTGCATAGCACTTGTTGCATGTCATCAAGGGGACGTAAACCTCTTCCTCTATTTGTGACGGGGCTACCGAGAGGCAGAACATGAGCAAGCCATGTTCCTTGGCCTTTCGTGCCATGTCACCGGTGGTGAAGGTGATTTTAATGGTCTTCGACCTCGGGAACTTGAAGATTTCCACCACCTTTGCCCATGATTGACGACTCTCAATATCTTCTTTGATATCCTCCGGGGAGTTGTCATAGACTAGCTCATCTAGCCTCAGGCACACAACTGTGCGCCTGGACTTGAGCTCTGGAGGCATGATGGGCGTGAAATCACTGTCAGCAAGAGTTTGCAGCATGCTGGGACTGAAGATGTTGTCTGCATCCTTGTCAGTTGCAGTCAGCACAATGATTGCATCCCATGAGGAGATGAGTCTTGTGGGCTTTACCGCAGGGCTGAGGATACCAAGGAGCTGACGCTTGGAGGCCAACTCCTTGGGCCGGGGGTGTTTTATCTTCACCCGTCCCATCTTGTTACTGAAGCTGGGTGTCTGCCATATGGGGCAACAGAAGCCGACTCTGGGAGGACAGGATTGCCGAGGTGCACAGCAGTAAAAGTATCTGGGTTCTGGATACAACAGTGCACCAGACTAAGTTGGTAAAAACACGTCACAGCACAGGGACAGGGTGGAAACGGGGGGGGAGGGGAGACGCACTGGGGAAGCAAATCACCCTCCGGGGGGAAAGGGGAGACACTCTGGGGGGAGGGGACACACTGGGGGAATTATCCTGGGCACTGGGGAGAGGGGGAGCCACTGAGGGAAGGAAGCACTTCAGAGTATATCCGTGGAATGAGGTGTTAATCCTGGGCACAGTGGTGGGGAGGGGGAAAACATCCTGGGCACAGGGAAGCATTCGAGGGGGGCGGGGATAGTCCTGGGCACTGGGGAAGGGAGGGGGAATACATCCTGGGCACTAGGGAACACTCGTGGGTAGCGGGTTAATCCTGGGCACTGGGGAATGGAGGGGGAGTACTGGGGATAATCCTGGGCACAAGGGGATGGGGAAGCACTGGGCGAGTCCTGGGCACAAGGGGGGGGACACTGGGGGCTGGGGAAGCACTGGGGCGAATCCTGGGGACTGGGAAAGGGGGAAGCACTGGGGAGGGGGAGGGGGAAGCACTGGGGAGGTGGCGCAGAGGGAGGGGAGGAAAGCACTGGGAAGGGGAAGTAAATCCTGGGCACTGGGGAAGGGGGAACACGTCCTGGTCACTTGTTCATTGCTGTGATGAGTTGTTGTGGAAGCCTGGAGGTCTGGAATGTGTAGAGTGTGGCACTGGCACTGTGATAGTCTTGTGGCACTGGGGAGGCAAGGGTTTAATCCCTTGCACGGTGTGGCTGCAGGGGAGGGAAGAGTGAACCACTGGAGTGCATCGTCAGCTCAGGGGAGAGAGTGGCGGCTGCTGGATGCGTTGCAGGGTACGTGCGGTCCTTAGGAAGGCCGAGAATCCTGTGAGGACTACAAAAACCCTCTTCCAAGAAAGCCAGCAAGTCTCACAAAATCCCTTTATATATGAATCGGGTGGGCCCGACGACTCCAACCCTGCCTTGTGATTGGTCAGAAACGTCCAGTGAGGCTCATCGCCCACGCAGTCACCGCATGAAAGATGTGATCATTATTGTTAGTCTAATTCATTTTGTTCTTATTCTTATTCTTATTCTTATTCTTTCTTCCCTCATTCATAACAAATCTTGGAAAATATACAGCAGAACTGACATGTCATTTAAAATTCTAAGACAATTAGCAAGAAAGTTGTGATATTCTTATTTTTTTCATTCTTTTTATTCTATTTTTTTCTTATTCTTGTCATAATTAATATTGTTATCTTTATTATTTTCATTTTTTTTATTATTCTTCCTTATCTTATTCTTATTTATCCTACTTTTAGAGAGATGAGGCTTGTGCGGTCACCCATCCAAGTTCTGCCCGGACCCCCTGCTTAACCTTGCTGATCCCGCCGTCAGCTGATTGGTCAAGAGCGGAGAACAAGGTGTTGGGAGGGCTTATTTCTCTTATTCTTATTCTTTCCTGTATTGTTGTTGCATTGTTGTGCTGAAAATGTTGGAAAATATGCACTAAAATTAACCCTTCATTCATAATTCTACGACAATTAGCAAGAGAGATATATTATTACTTTTTTCCCTTATTTTTGTTCTTTTTATTCTTAATCTTCTTTTTTTTATTATAGTTGTTATTGTTATTTTATTATTTTCGTTTTTCGTTCATTCTCCTCATTCTTATTGCTATTTTTTTCTATTCTCAGAGAGATGAGGCTTTTGTGGTCACCCATCCAAGTTCTTCCCGGACCCCCTGCTTAACTGCGCTGATCCCGCCGTTAGCTAATTGGCCAAGACCGGAGAACTAGGTGTTGGGAGGCCTTCTTTCTATTATTCTTATTCTTTCTTCCCCCATTCATATCGTTGTATTGGAAATGTTGGAAAATATACAAAAGAATTCACCCTTCTATGACAATTAGGAAGAAAGACATGGGATGCTTTCTTTCTTTTTTTTTATATTCCTTTATTGTAATTTTTCTTATTCTTGTTATAATAATTCTTACTGTTATCTTTATTACTTAAAATTTTCGTTCATTCTCCCTATTCTTATTCTTATTTTTTTTATTTATTTATTTTTTTTTTCAGACAGATGAGGCTTGTGTAGTCACCCATCCAAGTATTGCCCGAAACCCCTGCGTAATCTCGACGATTTCATTTGACAATACCTATTTACTTATTTATTTATTATTATATTTATTAAAAAAAAAAAAGAAGAAAAGAAGATGAAGAATAAGGTATGTAATCGAAATACTCTCTCTATACTGTAGCAATAGTTTAGCTGGATGTACTTGTATTGTGTCAAAAATACTTGCAATATCTGCAATTGTAACCTGCAGTGTCGGCATAATGCATAATTAAGCAATGAAAAGAAAAATTAATAAAAGAATAAATGAAAAAAAGAAAGAAAAAAAGATACAATTAACAATTAAATATATTAGCTACCCCTCTACGTTTCTTTATCACTGCAGAAAAATGGAAACATTTTAACGTAGACTTGTCAAAATTCAACTGAAATTAAGGGTTAAATAAGGATTGTCACCCCTTCCCCAGAGGATATTCATTGTCTTTTAATATATATATATATATATATATATATATATATATATATATATATATATATATATATATATATATATATATATATATATATATATATATATATATATATATATATATATATTCTTTTTATTTAAAGTCTTATTTAGAGAGAGAGAGAGAGAGAGAGAGGTAACGTCCTTGAGGATAGCAGCTCGTCTACGCTCCGCTCAGTGATCAGCGTTAGAATGTAATTCCTCATTTCTTTAAAAAAAAAAAAAAAAAAAAAAAACAGAAACTTTATTTAGGGGGCTTGCTGGAAACAAACTACAATGGAGGAAAGAACAATATGTCTGCTATATGACCCACCCAGTTAAATTTTCAAGAAGCAAACGCAAGTTGGAAAATACGAGGAAGATAAATTTTCATTTATATACGTTTTATGGTAATTTCTGCCACGCCTTCCTCTATTCATCAAACGTCACTGACACTTATTCCCTTTATTTTTTACTTTACAGAATCTTTTGTAGGGCAAGACTCTAGAGGATATGTGCTTTCATAAATTCTATAATGCTTTGCTTATCATAGAGACATAAAAAAAAAAAAATAATAATAATAAAAATAAATTAATTAATTAATTTAAAAAATCAAAATAAATAGATATATAAATTAATTAATTAATCAAATAAATTTCTATGCTTCACCTTTATAGCATTCGTATGAATGTCAAAACAAAACAAAAAATATAAATATAAATAATAATATGAAAAAAAAAATTACTAAATATATGAAAAATAGCATTACTACTACTACTACTACTACTACTACTACTGCTACTACTACTACTATTTTTTTTTTTTTTTTATGTAGGAAGGACACTGGCCAAGGGCAACAAAAATGTAATAAAAAAAATGCCCACTGAAATGCCAGTCCCATACAGGGGTCAAAGCAGTGGTCAAAAAATGATGAATAAGTGTCTTGAAACCTCCCTCTTGAAGGAATTCAAGTCATAGGAAGGTGGAAATACGGAAGCAGGCAGGGAGTTCCAGAGTTTACCAGAGAAAGGGATGAATGATTGAGAATACTAGTTAACTCTTGCGTTAGAGAAGTGGACAGAATAGAGGTGAGAGAAAGAAGAAAGTCTTGTGCAGCGAGGCCACGGAAGGAGGGGAGGCATGCAGTTAGCAAGATCAGAAGAGCAGTTAGCATGAAAATAGCGGTAGAAGACAGCTAGATATGCAACATTGCGGCGGTGAGAGAGAAGCTGAAGACAGTCAGTTAGAGGAGAGGAGTTGATGAGACGAAAAGCTTTTGATTCCACCCTGTCTAGAAAAGCAGTATGAGTGGAACCCCCCTCAGACATGTGAAGCATACTCCATACATGGACGGATAAGGCCCTTGTACAGAGTTAGCAGCTGGGGGGGTGAGAAAAACTGGCGGAGACGTCTCAGAACACCTAACTTCATAAAAGCTGTTTTAGCTAGAGATGAGATGTGAAGTTTCCAGTTCAGATTATAAGTAAAGGACAGACCGAGGATGTTCAATGTAGAAGAGGGGGACAGTTGAGTGTCATTGAAGAAGAGGGGATAGTTGTCTGGAAGGTTGTGTCGAGTTAATAGATGGAGGAATTGATTATTTGAGGCATTGAACAATATCAAGTTTGTTCTGCCCCAATGAGAAATTTTAGAAAGATCAGAAGTCAGGCGTTCTGTGGCTTCCCTGCGTGATATGTTTACCTCCTGAAGGGTTGGACGTCTATGAAAAGACGTGGAAAAGTGCAGGGTGGTATCTTCAGCGTAGGAGTGGATAGGACAAGAAGTTTGGTTTAGAAGATCATTAATGAATAATAAGAAGAGAGTGGGTGACAGGACAGAACCCTGAGGAACACCACTGTTAATTGATTTAGGAGAAGAACAGTGACCGTCTACCACAGCAGCAATAGAACGGTCAAAAAGGAAACTTGAGATGAAGTAAACAGAGAGAAGGATAGAAACCGTAGGAGGGTAGTTTGGAAATCAAAGCTTTGTGCCAGACTCTATCAAAAGCTTTTGATAATTATGTCCAAGGCAACAGCAAAAGTTTCACCAAAATCTCTAAAAGAGGATGACCAAGACTCAGTAAGGAAAGCCAGAAGATCACCAGTAGAGCGGCCTTGACGGAACCCATACTGGCGATCAGATAGAAGGTTGTGGAGTGATAGATGTTTAAGAATCTTCCTGTTGAAGATAGATTCAAAAACTTTAGATAGGCAGGAAATTAAAGCAATAGGATGGTAGTTTGAGGGATTAGAACGGTCACCCTTTTTAGGAACAGGTTGAATGTAAGTAAACTTCCAGCAAGAAGGAAAGGTAGTGTTGACAGACAGAGCTGAAAGAATTTGAATAGGCAAGGTGCAAGCATGGAGGCATTGTTTCGGAGAACAATAGGAGGGACCCCATCCGGTCCATAAGCCTTCCGAGGGTTTAGGCCAGCGAGGGCATGGAAAACATCATTGCGAAGAATTTTAATAGGTGGCATGAAGTTGTCAGAGGGTGGAGGAGAGGGAGGAACAAGCCCAGAATCGTCCAATGTAGAATTTTTAGCAAAGGTTTGAGCAAAGATTTCAGCTTTAGAAATAGATGCGATAGCAGTGGTGCCATCTGGTTGAAATAGAGTAGGGAAAGAAGAAGCAGCAAAGTTATTGGAGATACTTTTTGGCTAGATGCCAGAAATCACGAAGGGAGTTAGAGAGAGAGAGAGAGAGAGAGAGAGAGAGAGAGAGAGAGAGAGAGAGAGAGAGAGAGAGAGAGAGAGAGAGAGAGAGAGAGAGAGAGAGAGAGAGAGAGAGAGAATGTGTGTGTGTGTATATGTGTCGGTTGGGTTGTGAAGGATGGGAAAAACCAGCAAGCCTCGGCTCCACTGACTGATCGATACTTGAATGTAATTCAAGTAAGGCGAAGTTAGGTTAGATTAGGTCAGGTCAGGTTAAGTTAGGTTAGGTTAGGTTAATTTAGGTTAGGTTGTTAGTGTTAGTTTAGGGTAGTTTAGGTGATGTTACGTTATGTTAGGTTAGGTTAGGTTAAGTTAGGTTATGTTAGGTTAGGTTAGGCCAGCTTTGCTTAATTTAGGTTATGTTAATTTAGGATATTATAGGTTAGGTTCATTTAGGTGAAGTTTGGTTACATTAGGTTAGGTAATGTTAATTTAAGTTAGATTAGGTTAGTCAGGTTAGGTGAAGTTAAACTAGGTTAGGTTAGGAACAACAATAAAAAGAAAGGAGGAAGAAAAACAACAACAGCAACAACAACAACAACAACAACAACAGCAACAACAAAGTTAGGTTAAGCTAATTTAGGTTATGTTAAGTTTGGGTTAGTTTAGGGTAGTTTAGGTAATGTTACATTATGTTAGGTTAGGTTAGGTTAAATTTAATAAATAA
>NC_087177.1:20852859-20865359 GCF_035594125.1 Scylla paramamosain
CCCGCCCCATGACGGGATGGCCTTCCCACGCCCCCCTGACCGGACTATAAGATACAAAATAAAAACTGCTAACATCCCTGCTGACCTTAGCAATGCTTTCTTTTCCAGAACCCAGGTCCCCCACACGAAATGCTTCAAATCTGGCCCCTACATCATTATCGGTTTAGCTAATGACGCGGACCGTGATAACCACACGTCTCACCAAGCGACCGAAAACTTAAAACTTCTTGGCTTCGAGCTCGTCGAGTCTCCGGAGCAAAAATCGGCTCGAACGATCCTTGCCCGGCGAGTAGACGAGTACATCTTAAAAAAGACCAACGACAACCTCCTGACTGAAATCCAGGAAAAGAATGATACACAGATTGACGAACTACTCATCATCCCAAAAGTCCATATGCTGAAGATTAAACTACGCTCAAAACAACAGGCCGAACTTTTAAAAAACAAAGGCATTAAGCTATTTTCTCAAATAGTGCCCTCATACAATATTAACATAGAAGAATACCTCCCAGTCACCCAGTGCTACAAGTGTTATCAATTCAGCCACCGCACAAACCAGTGCAAAGAAACAGAACAAGTGTGCTCCAAGTGTGCAGCTAGGGGCCACGATTATAGGAATTGCCAGGCCTCCACCATAAAATGCGCGAATTGCAACGGCGAACACACTGCCGTTTCCTTTAAATGCCAAATAAAACGCGCTCACCAAAAACAACAAAACTCACCACAGACCACTCCTCAGCCAACCACTTCCTACGCCCAAGCCACCACACCCTACTCTCTCACACCAAAAAATACAAACACAAACACCGAGAAACTTCTGCTTGCAGAAATTATAATAAAATATTCAATCCAAACCTCATTTGGTGATCTAAAAAAACAGGCAGAAACAATGAACTCCTTGCTTGAGTACAATGGCTGCCCCACAATAAAACTTCCACCACACTTCCACCAGACAAACCAAGAACACTTCAAACAAAACTACCCAGAACAAAATGAGGAAACACACGCCCCAACACTCACACTCCAAGAACCTGAACACACCACACCTAATAACGCTAGTCCCCCTTCACCTGGGGAATTGGTTATTGAAGAGGACTCAGCTTGTGGGGAATCGCAGCCCCAAAAGCCCTCTCCACCACGATCTACCTCTACCTCTACCACCACTACTGCCAACACCACTAACACCACAAAAAAGACTGAAACAAAGCGACACCTAGCGACAGTGCCCCAACCCTCCCCCCCCTCTACACGAACCGCGTCGAGGGGTAAAAAAAACACATAAAAAAACACTTAAATCATGCTCACAATAATACAATTAAACTGTCGCGGTTTCTGGAATAACAGACACCATATTTCAGAAGCAATTCGATCGATCGATCCAGACATCGTCCTCCTCAACCACACAGGTTCACCACCAAAACCCATAAAACTATATGGCTACAACACACGCTACACAACAGGTACGCATCATGACGGCGTAGCTCTCATGGTAAAATGTACCATCAAACACATACACATAACCAACTGGCCCTCAGCCCACTTCCTGGCCACCAAGATCGAAACACAACATGGGCAATTTCTCATTGCCACCACATACAGCAGACCAAAAACTGGGCTCCCACTCACCAGCCTCAACAATCTTTTCAATCACACAAATATCCCGGTCTACATACTTGCAGACCTAAACGCCAAACACACCGCCTTCAAACACTCAAACAACAACCAACACGGACACGAACTCCTTCAACTAACACAACTGAAACGCCTCCGTTTCCTTGGACCTGACTTCCCCACATGCTTTACGCACAATGGGAATGGCAGGCCAGATCTCATCCTCTCCAATCGGCAATCCCTACTTTTCCACCACTATATCTCCCATGGACCACTCTGTGGTTCTGACCACGTTCCCCTAATCCTCAAAATATCCTCCAATCCCATATCCACCCCATCCCCACCTGTCTCCGACTACCGCTCCGCCGACTGGGAGAGCTTCAAGAAAACACTCACAGACTTACACCAACCAACACAGCTCGAAGGCCAACCCTACACAGACATAGACAGTGCCTTAGAGACGTTACACAACAATATTCTGACATCAGCCAACAGACACATACCAACAAAACAACATATAATTCATATAGACTTCCGACCTTCCATTAGAACACAAAGGCTGCTAGTGTGCTACAGAACACGCTTTTTAAAAAACAAGCACAACCACACACCTATCTACGGAGATCTTTGCACCCTTCGTACACACATAACAAATAGCCTACAGGAAGATCACAGCGCTCACTGGAGGAATCTAGTCTCCCATATGGACAGAACCCGCTGCAGTAATCCTACACAGTTCTGGCACATGGTGTACAGGCTGAGGGGATGCCAGCGGGAAAGATTCGAGTACCTCCTAGTGAACGGGGATCGCATCACAAACCCAGAACAAGTCACCAGCATCTTCAAGACACACTGGCACAATACTTTCCAACCACACCCTCTCCCACTCCACGAGCCCAGTATTGCCCACATAAACAACATCATCGATCGTGCACGCCACAACCTAGCAAACACGATTCCACATAACACTATACAAAAAATACGCCTCAACCCCCAACACCCTCTCACCACACCTATTGAGGAGGATGATGTCGCCAGGTTGCTCAGGCATACTCCGCGGCGAGCCCCTGGCCCCTCAGGAGTCACCTGGCCCATGGTGCGGAACCTTCCCCAAGAAACTATATCCAGCCTGACGGAGATTTTCAACGCCTGCCTTGCCTCTGGATACTTTCCTAAGGCATTCAAAATTTCAAACATCACCCTCATTGCTAAGCCCGGAAAAAACTCCCACTTACCAGAAAACTATCGCCCCATTAGCCTCCTTGAAATTCTCGGAAAAACCTTTGAACGCCTCATCAATTTAAGATTGAGAGCGTTCCTCGAAGGTAACGAGCTGCTGGCACCACAGCAGTTCGGCTTCCGGAGGAACGCCTCAACCGAGGACGCTCTAAACAGCATAGTTGCATACTTAAATTTCAATAAGCCCTATTTCAGAGCAGCCCTTGTAACAAAAGATGTCAAAAAAGCATTTGACACTGTTTGGCACGCAGGCTTAAAACACAAAATTTGCAACAACTTCAACCTTCCCCCCCTAACGCAACGCATACTATGTAGTTTTCTGGTAGAGAGACGGACAAGAATCTGTCATCAGGGCACCTTTTCAACATCCTTTTCCCCTCAGGCTGGAGTCCCACAAGGCTCTGTACTGTCCCCCACCCTTTTCAACATGTATACAGCTGACATGCCCCCTCCAGTTCATAATGATTCATTAACCATTCAATACGCGGACGATGTAACGCAATTGGCTCGAGCCAGGTCGTTAGATCTCCTCACAGACAAAATTCAACGGGAACTGACGGCGACTAGCCTATGGGAGATGAAATGGCGAATCCTCTCCCATCCCGAAAAATCTAAAGTCACCTACTTTAACATAAAAAAAAGTCAGCCTCGCCAAATCTCATTGAACAACATTGTTCCACACCCCAACCCAATCCCCATCAGTAACAACAACAAAGTGCTTGGCCTCACCATCGACAAGCACCTCAAATTCAACATACATATAAACCAAAAAGCTGCTTTAGCCGCCGTGGCCTTGAGCAACCTCGAAAGATTTCGCGACAGCAACACGAAAACAAAACTACACCTCTTCAAAGCTTTTATTCTCCCCCTTTTAACCTATTGCCCTCTTGCACTCTCTCTTTCCGCTCCCACTAACCTCTCAAAACTTCAGAGGGTCCAGAATCGAGCAATTCGTTTCGCCCTTGGAACGAAATGGTTCGACTTTCGGTCCTCTCTCTCTACTCATGAGGAGTCCAACATCCCTCCTGTTAACATAACACACTACAACAGACTCAACAAACAGCTAACCTCATTTTCTGACAGACACACAAACACATACAATTTCATAACCAACCTTCCCCCAGCTTTCCGTCACCTCCCACACTGCAACCTCCTTGACCCTCCCACTGTGCCTCCTGACCCCATTTTCTAAATAACGGACTCCTTCACTCTCTCTTTCACTCTCTCTCTCTCTCTCTCTCTCTCTCTCTCTCTCTCTCTCTCTCTCTCTCTCTCTCTCTCTCTCTCTCTCTCTCTCTCTCTCTCTCTCTCTTTCTCTCTCTTTCTCTAATCTTCTCTACTACTCAAGGTGTCTGAGTGGAATCATCGTCGCACTCTCGTTCACGTGGGGCGAGCCCGTGTGCCTACACCTAGTGGTTTTTTCATATTTTTTGTCTTATGGCTTTGTATTCATCTTTTGTTTATTTTATGCATTATCTTTCTGTCTCGCAGCCTAGGTCCCAAGGAGGCACCGGACCGCTCCCGGGAAAAAGATGCGACAAAACACACCACCATTAACATTCCATGCCTCTGACCGAAGGAGTGGGCTCGCGTGCCAACACCTAGTGGTTTTTTTATATATTTTGTCTTATGGTTTTTTATTCATATTTTTGTGTTTTTTTATGCATTATTTTTCCGTCTCGCAGCCTAGGTTCTCAAAGGGACACCAGACCACTTTCAGATGAAAGAGGATAGCACGAACCGCACTTCTCCCACTGACGCCACGGCAATGGGGCCCCCGGCCGTTGGCATGACGTTCCGGTAGTGGTACCCCCCGTGGCAGTTATGGAGCGGCCAGCACTGATGGTGGGGACGGCAACCACACTATTCAGTGGAAGCCACTTCACCCCCCCCCACAGAGGTAGTTTGGTGCGGCCAGAGCTGGGTAGTAAGGTAGTCAAGAGATGGTGGGGCGGGGCCCTGGAAGCATCCATGCAGGAATCTCCATTCACCCCCCACCACCGGCGACTTACCGCGTGCAAGCAGATGGTATTAGATTTGACCCCTCGTTGCGGTGAGGGAGCCTTTTCGAGCCTCTGTCATTGCACATCCTACAATCACGTCAATCATTATCACAAACCATCCTCACCCTCCCCATGCACATAATACCACGACATTTTTTATATTCTCTCTTTTTTTTTTTTTTTTTTAGCAGGTTGGCCTTTTTGCAGGACGAGTCACAGGACACGAGATGAAAGGACCGACACCGCTTTTTCACCCACCACATTACATCACACAATAAATATCCCGCCCATCACCAAATCACTCTACTACTATCCGTGGTTCGGAACCCACGTAAAACTGTAGGTCCCTCCGCTATACGGATGTACTTCTTCCTCTGTCCTTCTTTGAACCAATAAAAAACACAAAAAAACCCTTTTTTACTCTGACTGTCCTTCACTCCTCTTTCACATCCTGATAATGCAGGCTCTGGATAGTCTGGCCCCTAACTTGTGCGTGGTTTGGCCTGGTGTTTTGGGTGCGTGGGCGGCGTCCGTTGCCGTGGCTGTTTTGGGCTTGGCTTGCTCGGTTGGTGGCGGACTCTCCTGCTTTCCCCGATAAGGACCTTGTCTCCCTTGCCATCTTAGAATGAATATAACACGCTAAGAAAAAAAAAAAAAAAAAAAAAAAAAAAAAAAAAAAAAAGATGTCCTTCCTAATTCAAATTGCGCCTGGGTTAAGCCCCAGTGACTATTTCTCCTCCTACAATTCCCTTCTTATCACCCCCCTATTCTTCCCACTATCCCCACTTCTCCCTCCCCATCTTTTCTCTCTTTGTTATGTTATGTTATTTTGAGGCACATTCGTGAGCTTCCTGTTAGACCGTTCGGACGTCGTACTAGCAGCTCTCATCACCATGACTGGCCGCGGCAAGGGAGGCAAGGGTCTTGGAAAGGGAGGCGCCAAGCGTCACCGTAAGGTTTCTTCGTGATAACATCCAGGGAATCACCAAGCCTGCTATCCGTCGTCTAGCTCGCCGAGGTGGCGTCAAGCGCATCTCTGGTCTCATCTACGAGGAGACTCGTGGGGTGCTCAAGGTGTTCCTTGAGAACGTTATCAGGGATGCTGTCACCTATACCGAGCACGCCAAGCGTAAGACCGTTACTGCCATGGACGTTGTCTACGCCCTCAAGCGTCAGGGCCGTACCCTGTACGGATTTGGTGGTTAAATCGCTCCATTATTGAGATGGTGCCAGCTATTCAGCTTGCATTATCATCATTGAATAACATCATCTCCCGGACCTTTTTAAGGTCCACAAACATGAAAAGAAAGAAGGACCATAGACTACTATTATTACTACTACTTTCTCATAACCATGTTCACTATCACTATCTGAGCTAAGAAAAGAAACCATTATTAATTATAACCATCTTTCTCACTTCATCAGGTCTTCTCCAAGTATTATTATTATTATCATTATTATTATTATTATTATTATTATTATTATTATCATTATTATTATTATTATTATTATTATTATTATTATTATTATTATTATTATTATTATTATTATTATCATTGACTTATTTCAATGATCACGCCCCTCATCGTTCTCAGTTTCTCATAAAACAAAATATACATTGAGATGAAAAAGACGCTCAACATATCACAATAGGCAACACATCTAATCAACTCTCCACTGTGACACACAGCAGGTACATTAGTAGAAATATAGTATACATATTTATTCTCGGTCACTTGCGTGCCTGACTAAATAATAATAATAATAATAACAAATAACTAACTCGAAAATAAATACACTACTTGCTTATTATTGATATACCAGTATAGTCTACACAACTCTCTAGATGTTTGAACGTGTGGCTCCGAAGAGGAGCCGGATTGATGGTGATATTGGCTGAAGGGGAGGGAGGCCCTTTATTTACTTCTTCTCAGTCTTCTTGGGAAGGAGCACGGCCTGAATGTTGGGCAGCACGCCACCCTGTGCAATGGTGACTCCGGAGAGGAGCTTGTTAAGTTCCTCGTCGTTGCGGATGGCCAGCTGCAGGTGACGTGGGATGATGCGAGTCTTCTTGTTGTCACGGGCGGCATTGCCGGCAAGCTCAAGGACTTCAGCAGCCAGGTACTCCATAACTGCCGCAAGGTACACGGGGGCACCAGCACCCACGCGCTCGGCGTAGTTGCCTTTCCTTAGAAGGCGATGAATCCTGCCGACCGGGAACTGGAGTCCAGCACGACTGGAACGGGACTTTGACTTTCCCTTCACCTTTCCTCCCTTGCCGCGTCCAGACATGATAATGGATGTTGTGGTAGTAGTAGTAGTAGTAGTTGTTGTTGTTGGTGATAAATGAGGAGCGCGAGTACTCTAACCTCGTCGGTAGCTCTGCGAGCAAGTAGTGAATTTTGGGAAAAACGGCTATATATACGCGAGATCAGATCGGCCCAGAGCGCGTCTGGACCAATCAGGACGCTCGCTGAGGTGGCGACTCCTGATCCTGAGTAGGCACGCTAATATATATACCACTTTTCAACTGAGAAAACGCACACTCGTTCTCACAGCAGTACGGCGACACTATGCCTCCCAAAGCATCAGGAAAGGCTGCCAAGAAAGCTGGCAAGGCACAGAAGGCCATTGCCAAGGGCGACAAGAAGAAGAAGCGCAGGAGGAAGGAGAGCTACTCCATCTACATCTACAAGGTGCTCAAGCAAGTCCACCCAGACACTGGCGTGTCCTCCAAGGCCATGTCAATCATGAACTCGTTCGTGAATGACATTTTCGAGCGCATCGCTGCCGAGGCATCCCGCCTGGCACACTATAACAAGCGCTCCACCATCACCAGCCGGGAAATCCAGACCGCTGTCCGTCTTCTTCTGCCTGGTGAACTGGCAAAACACGCTGTTTCTGAAGGCACCAAGGCTGTTACCAAGTATACCTCCTCCAAGTAAACAGGCGGCCAGTATACTGCTGCCAGTATAAAATAATACCCGGCTCCATTGGAGCCACACTTGAAAAGGAAAAAAGATACGATATAGACAAATGCATTATTATTATAATTATTGTTATTATTATTAATATTATTATTATTATTATTTTTATTATTATTATTATTATTATTATTATTATTATTATTATTATTATCATTATTAATAATATTAATATTGTTGTTTTTATTATGATTATTATTATAATAATTATTGTATCATTATTATTATTATTATTATTATTATTATTATGCTTATTATTATCGTGATTATTATTCTGTGGAGATAAAGAAAAGATAAAAAAAAAATAGAGATAAAGAAAGATAAAAATTCTCCCAAGTGAAAGAGATATGGCCATGGAAGAGGGAATAATAATAATAATATAAAAAAAAAAAAAGGGGGGAAGGATATTGAGTTGAAAGTCGATACCTGATACTGAAAGATGGAAAATAAATATTTTCTTCCACAAAACCAAACAGATTGTCTATGAAAATTCTTTAATGAAAGAGATGTTTGGCCCTAAAAAGGGCCTAGATATTGCTGTTATGAAGATCATTCGTGGATGACTTCTTAGGCACGCTCGCCACGGATGCGACGAGCCAGTTGGATGTCCTTTGGCATGATAGTCACGCGCTTGGCATGGATGGCGCACAGGTTGGTATCCTCAAACAGACCCACGAGGTAAGCCTCGGAAGCTTCCTGGAGAGCCATGACAGCAGAGGACTGGAAGCGGAGGTCAGTCTTGAAATCCTGAGCAATTTCACGCACCAGGCGCTGGAAAGGCAGTTTCCTGATAAGCAGCTCAGTGCTCTTCTGATAACGGCGGATCTCACGGAGAGCAACGGTTCCAGGCCTGTAACGGTGGGGTTTCTTGACACCTCCAGTGGCTGGAGCAGACTTGCGAGCTGCCTTTGTAGCAAGCTGCTTGCGGGGCGCCTTGCCACCAGTGGACTTGCGAGCCGTTTGCTTGGTACGTGCCATAGTTGTGGTAACAACAACTCACAACGAACACTCAGCTGAGTCTGCCCGCGCTTCCCACAAAATCCCTTTATATATGAATCGGGTGGGCCCGACGACTCCAACCCTGCCTTGTGATTGGTCAGAAACGTCCAGTGAGGCTCATCGCCCACGCAGTCACCGCATGAAAGATGTGATCATTATTGTTAGTTTAATTCATTTTGTTCTTATTCTTATTCTTATTCTTATTCTTTCTTCCCTCATTCATAACAAATCTTGGAAAATATACAGCAGAACTGACATGTCATTTAAAATTCTAAGACAATTAGCAAGAAAGTTGTGATATTCTTATTTTTTTCATTCTTTTTATTCTATTTTTTTCTTATTCTTGTCATAATTAATATTGTTATCTTTATTATTTTCATTTTTTTTTATTATTCTTCCTTATCTTATTCTTATTTATCCTACTTTTAGAGAGATGAGGCTTGTGCGGTCACCCATCCAAGTTCTGCCCGGACCCCCTGCTTAACCTTGCTGATCCCGCCGTCAGCTGATTGGTCAAGAGCGGAGAACAAGGTGTTGGGAGGGCTTATTTCTCTTATTCTTATTCTTTCCTGTATTGTTGTTGCATTGTTGTGCTGAAAATGTTGGAAAATATGCACTAAAATTAACCCTTCATTCATAATTCTACGACAATTAGCAAGAGAGATATATTATTACTTTTTTCCCTTATTTTTGTTCTTTTTATTCTTAATCTTCTTTTTTTTATTATAGTTGTTATTGTTATTTTATTATTTTCGTTTTTCGTTCATTCTCCTCATTCTTATTGCTATTTTTTTCTATTCTCAGAGAGATGAGGCTTTTGTGGTCACCCATCCAAGTTCTTCGAGGACCCCCTGCTTAACTGCGCTGATCCCGCCGTTAGCTAATTGGCCAAGACCGGAGAACTAGGTGTTGGGAGGCCTTCTTTCTATTATTCTTATTCTTTCTTCCCCCATTCATATCGTTGTATTGGAAATGTTGGAAAATATACAAAAGAATTCACCCTTCTATGACAATTAGGAAGAAAGACATGGGATGCTTTCTTTCTTTTTTTTTATATTCCTTTATTGTAATTTTTCTTATTCTTGTTATAATAATTCTTACTGTTATCTTTATTACTTAAAATTTTCGTTCATTCTCCCTATTCTTATTCTTATTTTTTTTATTTATTTATTTTTTTTTTCAGACAGATGAGGCTTGTGTAGTCACCCATCCAAGTATTGCCCGAAACCCCTGCGTAATCTCGACGATTTCATTTGACAATACCTATTTACTTATTTATTTATTATTATATTTATTAAAAAAAAAAAAAAGAAGAAAAGAAGATGAAGAATAAGGTATGTAATCGAAATACTCTCTCTATACTGTAGCAATAGTTTAGCTGGATGTACTTGTATTGTGTCAAAAATACTTGCAATATCTGCAATTGTAACCTGCAGTGTCGGCATAATGCATAATTAAGCAATGAAAAGAAAAATTAATAAAAGAATAAATGAAAAAAAGAAAGAAAAAAAGATACAATTAACAATTAAATATATTAGCTAACCCTCTACGTTTCTTTATCACTGCAGAAAAATGGAAACATTTTAACGTAGACTTGTCAAAATTCAACTGAAATTAAGGGTTAAATAAGGATTGTCACCCCTTCCCCAGAGGATATTCTTTGTCTTTTAATATATATATATATATATATATATATATATATATATATATATATATATATATATATATATATATATATATATATATATATATATATATATATATATATATATATATATATATATATATATATATATATATATATATATACGAGTATATATATATATATATATATATATATATATATATATATATATATATATATATATATATATATATATATATATATATATATATATATATATATATATATATATATATATATATATATATATATATATATATATATATATATATTCTTTTTATTTAAAGTCTTATTTAGAGAGAGAGAGAGAGAGAGAGAGAGGTAACGTCCTTGAGGATAGCAGCTCGTCTACGCTCCGCTCAGTGATCAGCGTTAGAATGTAATTCCTCATTTCTTTAAAAAAAAAAAAAAAAAAAAAAAAACAGAAACTTTATTTAGGGGGCTTGCTGGAAACAAACTACAATGGAGGAAAGAACAATATGTCTGCTATATGACCCACCCAGTTAAATTTTCAAGAAGCAAACGCAAGTTGGAAAATACGAGGAAGATAAATTTTCATTTATATACGTTTTATGGTAATTTCTGCCACGCCTTCCTCTATTCATCAAACGTCACTGACACTTATTCCCTTTATTTTTTACTTTACAGAATCTTTTGTAGGACAAGACTCTAGAGGATATGTGCTTTCATAAATTCTATAATGCTTTGCTTATCATAGAGACATAAAAAAAAAAAATAATAATAATAAAAATAAATAAATTAATTAATTTAAAAAATCAAAATAAATAGATATATAAATTAATTAATTAATCAAATAAATTTCTATGCTTCACCTTTATAGCATTCGTATGAATGTCAAAACAAAACAAAAAATATAAATATAAATATTAACATGAAAAAAAAAAATTACTAAATATATGAAAAATAGCATTACTACTACTACTACTACTACTACTACTACTACTGCTACTATTACTACTATTTTTTTTTTTTTTTTTATGTAGGAAGGACACTGGCCAAGGGCAACAAAAATGTAATAAAAAAAATGCCCACTGAAATGCCAGTCCCATACAGGGGTCAAAGCAGTGGTCAAAAAATGATGAATAAGTGTCTTGAAACCTCCCTCTTGAAGGAATTCAAGTCATAGGAAGGTGGAAATACGGAAGCAGGCAGGGAGTTCCAGAGTTTACCAGAGAAAGGGATGAATGATTGAGAATACTAGTTAACTCTTGCGTTAGAGAAGTGGACAGAATAGAGGTGAGAGAAAGAAGAAAGTCTTGTGCAGCGAGGCCACGGAAGGAGGGGAGGCATGCAGTTAGCAAGATCAGAAGAGCAGTTAGCATGAAAATAGCGGTAGAAGACAGCTAGATATGCAACATTGCGGCGGTGAGAGAGAAGCTGAAGACAGTCAGTTAGAGGAGAGGAGTTGATGAGACGAAAAGCTTTTGATTCCACCCTGTCTAGAAAAGCAGTATGAGTGGAACCCCCCTCAGACATGTGAAGCATACTCCATACATGGACGGATAAGGCCCTTGTACAGAGTTAGCAGCTGGGGGGGTGAGAAAAACTGGCGGAGACGTCTCAGAACACCTAACTTCATAAAAGCTGTTTTAGCTAGAGATGAGATGTGAAGTTTCCAGTTCAGATTATAAGTAAAGGACAGACCGAGGATGTTCAATGTAGAAGAGGGGGACAGTTGAGTGTCATTGAAGAAGAGGGGATAGTTGTCTGGAAGGTTGTGTCGAGTTGATAGATGGAGGAATTGATTTTTTGAGGCATTGAACAATATCAAGTTTGTTCTGCCCCAATGAGAAATTTTAGAAAGATCAGAAGTCAGGCGTTCTGTGGCTTCCCTGCGTGATATGTTTACCTCCTGAAGGGTTGGACGTCTATGAAAAGACGTGGAAAAGTGCAGGGTGGTATCTTCAGCGTAGGAGTGGATAGGACAAGAAGTTTGGTTTAGAAGATCATTAATGAATA
>NC_087177.1:20870359-20882859 GCF_035594125.1 Scylla paramamosain
GATCACGCCCCTCATCGTTCTCAGTTTCTCATAAAACAAAATATACATTGAGATGAAAAAGACGCTCAACATATCACAATAGGCAACACATCTAATCAACTCTCCACTGTGACACACAGCAGGTACATTAGTAGAAATATAGTATACATATTTATTCTCGGTCACTTGCGTGCCTGACTAAATAATAATAATAATAATAACAAATAACTAACTCGAAAATAAATACACTACTTGCTTATTATTGATATACCAGTATAGTCTACACAACTCTCTAGATGTTTGAACGTGTGGCTCCGAAGAGGAGCCGGATTGATGGTGATATTGGCTGAAGGGGAGGGAGGCCCTTTATTTACTTCTTCTCAGTCTTCTTGGGAAGGAGCACGGCCTGAATGTTGGGCAGCACGCCACCCTGTGCAATGGTGACTCCGGAGAGGAGCTTGTTAAGTTCCTCGTCGTTGCGGATGGCCAGCTGCAGGTGACGTGGGATGATGCGAGTCTTCTTGTTGTCACGGGCGGCATTGCCGGCAAGCTCAAGGACTTCAGCAGCCAGGTACTCCATAACTGCCGCAAGGTACACGGGGGCACCAGCACCCACGCGCTCGGCGTAGTTGCCTTTCCTTAGAAGGCGATGAATCCTGCCGACCGGGAACTGGAGTCCAGCACGACTGGAACGGGACTTTGACTTTCCCTTCACCTTTCCTCCCTTGCCGCGTCCAGACATGATAATGGATGTTGTGGTAGTAGTAGTAGTAGTAGTAGTTGTTGTTGTTGGTGATAAATGAGGAGCGCGAGTACTCTAACCTCGTCGGTAGCTCTGCGAGCATTATTATTATTATTATTATTATTATTATTATTATTATTATTATTATTATTATGCTTATTATTATCGTGATTATTATTCTGTGGAGATAAAGAAAAGATAAAAAAAAAATAGAGATAAAGAAAGATAAAAATTCTCCCAAGTGAAAGAGATATGGCCATGGAAAAGGGAATAATAATAATAATATAAAAAAAAAAAAAGGGGGGAAGGATATTGAGTTGAAAGTCGATACCTGATACTGAAAGATGGAAAATAAATATTTTCTTCCACAAAACCAAACAGATTGTCTATGAAAATTCTTTAATGAAAGAGATGTTTGGCCCTAAAAAGGGCCTAGATATTGCTGTTATGAAGATCATTCGTGGATGACTTCTTAGGCACGCTCGCCACGGATGCGACGAGCCAGTTGGATGTCCTTTGGCATGATAGTCACGCGCTTGGCATGGATGGCGCACAGGTTGGTATCCTCAAACAGACCCACGAGGTAAGCCTCGGAAGCTTCCTGGAGAGCCATGACAGCAGAGGACTGGAAGCGGAGGTCAGTCTTGAAATCCTGAGCAATTTCACGCACCAGGCGCTGGAAAGGCAGTTTCCTGATAAGCAGCTCAGTGCTCTTCTGATAACGGCGGATCTCACGGAGAGCAACGGTTCCAGGCCTGTAACGGTGGGGTTTCTTGACACCTCCAGTGGCTGGAGCAGACTTGCGAGCTGCCTTTGTAGCAAGCTGCTTGCGGGGCGCCTTGCCACCAATGGACTTGCGAGCCGTTTGCTTGGTACGTGCCATAGTTGTGGTAACAACAACTCACAACGAACACTCAGCTGAGTCTGCCCGCGCTTCAAAGTTTCAAAGTTTATTGAGTAAAGTTGGGGGAGATACAAAATAGGGGGGGGGGAAGTACAGAGTAAGAGATACAGAAATAAGTCAAAGTACAAAAGTTGCCGGGCGATCCGACCTGCTATTATTATACATATTAGAAACTATATTTAATATGAAAGTTTACATGTTGTTTGAAGCTTATATGGGGGTATTTATTTCTTTACATATTGTATATATCCTTAAAGTAACATATTTATATTGTGAGATGATGTAGTATGTTTATTTACAATGGGAAATAAATTTCTTAATTTTTACATAATGCATTTTTACATTAATACATAATAGACTTATTTGTAAAGTGGTTCCGGGTTAGGGGTCCGTTCCAGCGCCCACAAGCTTCTGGGAAACCATGAGTGCTGCGACTGTGGCGCTGCTTCATGGAGCTGTCTCAGGGTCCGGTACTGCTCCCAGTCCTCCTCGGCCATGCGCTGCCACATCTGTGCCGCTTGTTGGTGTAGACGTATGTTGACCGGGGGGGTGTCTGAGTCCATATGAAGGGATTCAGAGCTCTTGAAATCATCCCACCGGACGCCAGCCGCAAACCGAAGTGCAGCATTTTGTACTCTCTGGAGGCGGCGGTGGGCAGTCTGGGTGAGGGCATGTAGAGGGACAGGTGGGTACGTTAGGACAGGCAGCACCATGGTCTTGACCAGGTGGAGCTTGACCTTGCTGTCCAGCTCTCGAAAACGTCGGAGGAGGGCCAAGGCAGCCTTGCCCCTCGCCACCCTCTGGGAGATGTGGGCCGAGTACCCTCGCCCTGAGACGTGAAGGCCCAGTAGTTTCCCGCTGGGGCTGAACTCGACGGCTTCCTCATCGACCAGCAGAAGTTCAGGGTTCTGCGTGGCTGGTGCTATGACTGAGAATTTAGCCATGTTTGTTCTTATTCTCCATTCTTCCTCGAACGTGCTGACTCGCGTAATTTCCCGCCCGGTCCTCGCATTTAGCATCAGGCGCGACCTTCCTGGATGGAAGACTACCTGGGAGACGTCGTCCGCATACTGGACGTTTATTCCTGCCTGGGAGGCAGGACAGTCTCCTGTGAATATGGTATATAGCGTCGGGGAGAGGACACTTCCCTGTGGCACCCCTGTCTGCAGCGGGAAGGGCGGTCCGCTGTAGGTGCCGACACGCACTCTGGCACTCCTATCGTCCAAAAAGTCGCAGAGAAGGCGCTCGACAGGGCCCGGGAGCCCCAAGTGCAGCACCTTGAACTTAAGCCCCAAGTGCCACACTTTGTCGAACGCCTTGCTTACATCTCTGAGTACTAGGTTGCACCGATGTCCCAGTGCCTGGTGGAGTGCCAGAGTCTCTGTTGCCACAGCTATGGCGTGCGTCGTGCCTCTTCCCCGACGGAAACCATATTGTGCCGTGTTGTACAGGTGTCCCCCATCCAGGTGGTCACGCAGCCTCCTGCCGATGACCCTCTCGAACATTTTTCCTGGCACCTCCAGGAGGGAGATGGGCCGATAGCTGTCCGGTTGTGTTAGAGCCTTGCCAGGCTTGGCTATCATCTTCATCTCCGCTTCTTTAAGCCCGTCTGGAAAATAACCTGCCGACAGGGCAGAGTTGAAGATGTCCCGGAGTCGAGCAAGAGCAGGAGGCGGGAGGTGGGCGAGAATTGTCCTGTTGATCCCACTGCTGCCAGGGCAGGTGGGCTTGCTTGACCTAATGGCTGCTTTTAGCTCTTCTAGGGAGATGAAACAGGTGAGTGGGGAGTCACCCGCCAGCCTCGTGGGGTCCGCTTCCTGGTGCGGAGTGGTGCGATGTCTGTGGACTGCAAGGTAATCCAGCACCATGTCATTGTCCTCATAGTCCTCGTCGTCGTCTTGGAAAACTGTTTCCCATTTCCTAGTAAATAGTCTGGCTTTGTCAACATTACTGTAGTGTCTTTGTCCGTTCCTGTCAAGTAGGTATGAGTCTTGTCCTTTTGTTCGTCCAGATAGGCGTTTTACCTGGGCCCAGAACCTCCTGGGCTCCTTGCACCTTGAAGCCAGACCCTCCAGAGTCCGTCCCCAGTGTCGCCTGGCTTCGTCTCTCCTTAATTCATGGAGCGTAAGTCTAAGTCTAACGTATCTTCTATAGTCGTCGTTCGTCCAGCCATGAAGTTGTGCTCTTTGTCGTAGTGCATTGAATTGTATCCTTGTCATCTGTGTTTGTCTAGTCGGTCTTGGGGCAGGTTCTAGTCTGTACTGTGTTTTTGGTATGTGTCGGTCCGCAGTGTCTTTTACCTTTGTCATCCAGTCCGCTAGTGCTGTGTCTATCTCCTCGAGACTCGCTCGGGAGATGTCAATTGCGTCTGTCATGTCTAAGCTTTCGTCCTCCTGAAAGGAGTCCCAGTCAACCCTATGAAAGGAGTAAGAAAGGGGGGTCGGAGTGAGAATAGGAGAAGTTGAAATGTCAATAATGATTGGTATGTGATCACTACTAGTTAGCGGGCCAGGGGAGAGAGAATGAGCATAGTGGAAGGTTTGATTGGAGAAGACAATGTCAGGTGAAGTGGAGGAGAGAGGTCCATAGTAGGTCGGAAAATTAGGGCCAATGTGTCTCGCGGTTTGTCGTCTAAAATAGTCCGTGAGATCACGGCCTACCTGATTCGTAGTACCATACCCTAGTGTCTGGTGTCGGGCGTTCAAGTCTCCTGCGAAAAGCATCGGTGTCTGCCTACGTATGAGTCTCATGAAATCGGGGTGGGGGATGTACTGTCGTCTAGGAGGTAAATATGTAGTTGCAATTGTCAAGGTCCCATCGAATGTCTCTATGTCAACAGCTAAGGTGTCAGAAAGAAAGTCATCCTGAATTCTGTGAGTGAGCGAGCATCTGACTGCTATCGCCACTCCATCATTTTGCTCACCACTAGAGTTCATCTGGTGAACTCGAAATCCAGGAATCCTAAGTCTGTTTTCGTCTGGTAGTCCGTGTCCGTTAATTAGTATGACGTCCGGGTCAAACTGTCGGTAAGTGTTACATAAGTCGTACTTACGAGTCGTCCAGTGTAATACATTGTGCTGGATTACCTTGAGTCGCTGCATTATGCTGTCTGGGTCTTCTTCTTCCTTCCTCTCCTCTTCTTGAGTGATGGCTCTGAAGAGGTGAAGGGTCCAGATGGCATGGTATCGAAGACTGCGTCCCGTACTGAAGTGAGGAGGTGATCCACAGGGCGGTCCATTTTCCTGAGGCGATCTATAACAAGGTCGTAGTCACTGGCACTGAGGTTATGACGGATCTTGTAGCGTCCTTCCCTTACCCCTCTTTCCATATGGGGGAAGGTGCGAGTTCGGGGCCACATGTCGGTGTTTTTCTTTACGATGACAACCTCCAGTCCATTAACTTCCTCGTCCGAGTGGTCGTCCTCGCTGTCACTTCCTGCTGGAGATGTGGAGTCCCCGTCTGAGTCTTCCTGTACCTGGAGTGTGTTTTCCGCGCTAATTCTTTCGGCTGTGACTGCCTGTTCTTGTTCGACGACACTTCTCTGGGGAGGAGGGACGGGGGCACTTTTTCCTGCAGTCAGGGCTGTGATAAGGGCTGCCGTGTTCTTGATAGGCGCAAGTTTAACCTCAGGGATCCCATTTTTTGCCAAGCTCTCGGAAAGAGTTTTTTGGAAGGATCCTGGCTCTGCTACATTGGCCAGATGTGCATGTAGGAGGCACATTAAGCCGGTCATGTGTTGGCCAGTTGAGTCAGGGATACCATTAGTGGTTGTAGCCTGTGCATAGGTTGTAGTTGCTCCTTGTATCCTCTTCTGTCTCAGGCTATTTTGTTTTTCCCTGAGGGCTTGCTTCCTCACCATGCATTTCATTGCCGTCGCATGGTGTGCTTCGTTACAGTTGATGCATCTTCGTTCCTGGGTTCTGCATTCCCAGTGCTGATGCCCCTCCTTGGCACAATTGGAGCACATTGAGTACCCCTGGGGTTTGTTACAGAGCCTTGTAACATGATCCTCCACTGCATAACAACGGTTACATGTTATGAGCTCTATGTACTCTTCTTGGTGCACTTGGGATGGGGGGATAGACATGCAGAACATCAACAGTCCCGTTTCAGTAGCTTTCTTGGCCATGTCACTCGTCTTGAAGGTGATCTTCACATTCTTGGTGCGTGGGAACTTGTAAACTTCTTGGACTTTTGCCCAACTCTGTTCCTTTTCGACTTCGTCCAGGATTTCGTTTGCATCATGCTCGTACACAAGATCGTCCAGTCTAGTGCAGACCACCGATCGTTGAGCCCGAAGGGTAGGGGGCATGAGTGCGCTGAAGCCATCCTCGGTGAGTTTCTCATGTTTCCCAGAACTGAAGATTAAGTCAGCATCCTGCATTGATCCTGTGATCACAATTATGGCATCACGTGCTGGGATCAGACGGGTAATCTTCACCTCTGGGGCCAGAATATGCAGGAGCCTTCGCCGAGTGGCGAGGTCATTGGCCCGGGCATGCTTTATTCGCACCCGAGTCATTGCTGCTAAGTAGTGCCTTATCCAGGGCCAAGCATTTCTCCGCGCGGTGAAGGGGGTGGCACTGAGGGTCACTGAGGGTCACAGGACAGGGAACACTAGGGCAGAAACACTGGGACGAGGGGGGTGGGGGGTGGGGGGGTTGGGGTGGGGGTGGGAGGGTAGGGGGGGTGGGGGTGGGAGGGTGGGGGGTTGGGGGTGGGGAAGGGGAGGGTAAGAGGGCACACTGGGACAGGGAGTTCAATCCTGGTCACTGTGGAGGGGCGGGAAAGACATCGCGGCACTATGGAACACGTCACTGAGACACTGTGGGGTTGTGGGGGATAGGGGTAGTATTCCTGGGCACTGGGGGATTAATCCTGGGCACTGTAGAAGGGTGGGTAGCACATCACGGCACTCGGGAGAACGTCACTGTGGGGTGAAGGGGATTATTCCTGGGCACTAGGAAGGGGGGGGGGAGAGGAGAGTACATCCTGGGCACTGTGGTGGGAAGGGGGGGAAGGGGTTATCGCCTGGCACTGTAGTGGTTGAGAACACTTCTGGAGACTTCTCACTGCTGCGTTGAGTTGTTTGTGGAGGCCTGGTCTTCGCTTGGTGAGTGTGTAGACTGCTGCTGGCACTGGCACTTGTAGCTCAACCTTGTGGCACGCTGGCACTGGAGTGGCACTGGAGTGGAGAGGGCAATTGCCTGGCACTGTGTGGTGGCAGAAGTGGATGATGGGGGCCTGGGTGCCGAGGGAGCACCGGTGGAAGCGATGCGATAAAGGCCAAGGAAGTTTCCTTCTTTTTCGGGTGTCTCCTGTGCCAGGTAAGTATGATTTTGGCCAGTGCAGGGTAGTGCAGTGCAGTGCGGCGCGGTGCGCGCAGCAACCCCTGCTGATGATTCCCTATTGGAGCTGCCCTGTTTTCTCCTGTCGTAGACGCCCTTGGAGGGGCCAGAGTCGCCCGGAGACGATTCGTCTTGCCCTTAGATGTCCTGCTGGAGAGGGAGGCGCTCTTGGCGACCTATTTAGACTCTTCAAGGCTTCTTCTAGGGTTTCTTCGGTGTCTTCTGCCTCTTCAGCGGCGTCTTCTTGGAGATGGGAAGGAGCACGTCCTTACTGCTCGTCAGTCCTTACTGCTTCTGCCTGTCTGTGTCCGTCGTCTGTCCTTGAGTGAGTAGTGAATTTTGGGAAAAACAGTTATATATACGCGAGATCAGATCGGCCCAGAGCGCGTCTGGACCAATCAGGACGCTCGCTGAGGTGGCGACTCCTGATCCTGAGTAGGCACGCTAATATATATACCACTTTTCAACTGAGAAAACGCACACTCGTTCTCACAGCAGTACGGCGACACTATGCCTCCCAAAGCATCAGGAAAGGCTGCCAAGAAAGCTGGCAAGGCACAGAAGGCCATTGCCAAGGGCGACAAGAAGAAGAAGCGCAGGAGGAAGGAGAGCTACTCCATCTACATCTACAAGGTGCTCAAGCAAGTCCACCCAGACACTGGCGTGTCCTCCAAGGCCATGTCAATCATGAACTCGTTCGTGAATGACATTTTCGAGCGCATCGCTGCCGAGGCATCCCGCCTGGCACACTATAACAAGCGCTCCACCATCACCAGCCGGGAAATCCAGACCGCTGTCCGTCTTCTTCTGCCTGGTGAACTGGCAAAACACGCTGTTTCTGAAGGCACCAAGGCTGTTACCAAGTATACCTCCTCCAAGTAAACAGGCGGCCAGTATACTGCTGCCAGTATAAAATAATACCCGGCTCCATTGGAGCCACACTTGAAAAGGAAAAAAGATACGATATAGACAAATGCATTATTATTATAATTATTGTTATTATTATTAATATTATTATTATTATTATTTTTATTATTATTATTATTATTATTATTATTATTATTATTATCATTATTAATAATATTAATATTGTTGTTTTTATTATGATTATTATTATAATAATTATTGTATCATTATTATTATTATTATTATTATTATTATTATTATTATTATTATTATTATTATTATTATTATGCTTATTATTATCGTGATTATTATTCTGTGGAGATAAAGAAAAGATAAAAAAAAAATAGAGATAAAGAAAGATAAAAATTCTCCCAAGTGAAAGAGATATGGCCATGGAAGAGGGAATAATAATAATAATATAAAAAAAAAAAAGGGGGGAAGGATATTGAGTTGAAAGTCGATACCTGATACTGAAAGATGGAAAATAAATATTTTCTTCCACAAAACCAAACAGATTGTCTATGAAAATTCTTTAATGAAAGAGATGTTTGGCCCTAAAAAGGGCCTAGATATTGCTGTTATGAAGATCATTCGTGGATGACTTCTTAGGCACGCTCGCCACGGATGCGACGAGCCAGTTGGATGTCCTTTGGCATGATAGTCACGCGCTTGGCATGGATGGCGCACAGGTTGGTATCCTCAAACAGACCCACGAGGTAAGCCTCGGAAGCTTCCTGGAGAGCCATGACAGCAGAGGACTGGAAGCGGAGGTCAGTCTTGAAATCCTGAGCAATTTCACGCACCAGGCGCTGGAAAGGCAGTTTCCTGATAAGCAGCTCAGTGCTCTTCTGATAACGGCGGATCTCACGGAGAGCAACGGTTCCAGGCCTGTAACGGTGGGGTTTCTTGACACCTCCAGTGGCTGGAGCAGACTTGCGAGCTGCCTTTGTAGCAAGCTGCTTGCGGGGCGCCTTGCCACCAGTGGACTTGCGAGCCGTTTGCTTGGTACGTGCCATAGTTGTGGTAACAACAACTCACAACGAACACTCAGCTGAGTCTGCCCGCGCTTCCCACAAAATCCCTTTATATATGAATCGGGTGGGCCCGACGACTCCAACCCTGCCTTGTGATTGGTCAGAAACGTCCAGTGAGGCTCATCGCCCACGCAGTCACCGCATGAAAGATGTGATCATTATTGTTAGTCTAATTCATTTTGTTCTTATTCTTATTCTTATTCTTATTCTTTCTTCCCTCATTCATAACAAATCTTGGAAAATATACAGCAGAACTGACATGTCATTTAAAATTCTAAGACAATTAGCAAGAAAGTTGTGATATTCTTATTTTTTTCATTCTTTTTATTCTATTTTTTTCTTATTCTTGTCATAATTAATATTGTTATCTTTATTATTTTCATTTTTTTTTATTATTCTTCCTTATCTTATTCTTATTTATCCTACTTTTAGAGAGATGAGGCTTGTGCGGTCACCCATCCAAGTTCTGCCCGGACCCCCTGCTTAACCTTGCTGATCCCGCCGTCAGCTGATTGGTCAAGAGCGGAGAACAAGGTGTTGGGAGGGCTTATTTCTCTTATTCTTATTCTTTCCTGTATTGTTGTTGCATTGTTGTGCTGAAAATGTTGGAAAATATGCACTAAAATTAACCCTTCATTCATAATTCTACGACAATTAGCAAGAGAGATATATTATTACTTTTTTCCCTTATTTTTGTTCTTTTTATTCTTAATCTTCTTTTTTTTATTATAGTTGTTATTGTTATTTTATTATTTTCGTTTTTCGTTCATTCTCCTCATTCTTATTGCTATTTTTTTCTATTCTCAGAGAGATGAGGCTTTTGTGGTCACCCATCCAAGTTCTTCCCGGACCCCCTGCTTAACTGCGCTGATCCCGCCGTTAGCTAATTGGCCAAGACCGGAGAACTAGGTGTTGGGAGGCCTTCTTTCTATTATTCTTATTCTTTCTTCCCCCATTCATATCGTTGTATTGGAAATGTTGGAAAATATACAAAAGAATTCACCCTTCTATGACAATTAGGAAGAAAGACATGGGATGCTTTCTTTCTTTTTTTTTATATTCCTTTATTGTAATTTTTCTTATTCTTGTTATAATAATTCTTACTGTTATCTTTATTACTTAAAATTTTCGTTCATTCTCCCTATTCTTATTCTTATTTTTTTTATTTATTTATTTTTTTTTCAGACAGATGAGGCTTGTGTAGTCACCCATCCAAGTATTGCCCGAAACCCCTGCGTAATCTCGACGATTTCATTTGACAATACCTATTTACTTATTTATTTATTATTATATTTATTAAAAAAAAAAAAGAAGAAAAGAAGATGAAGAATAAGGTATGTAATCGAAATACTCTCTCTATACTGTAGCAATAGTTTAGCTGGATGTACTTGTATTGTGTCAAAAATACTTGCAATATCTGCAATTGTAACCTGCAGTGTCGGCATAATGCATAATTAAGCAATGAAAAGAAAAATTAATAAAAGAATAAATGAAAAAAAGAAAGAAAAAAAGATACAATTAACAATTAAATATATTAGCTACCCCTCTACGTTTCTTTATCACTGCAGAAAAATGGAAACATTTTAACGTAGACTTGTCAAAATTCAACTGAAATTAAGGGTTAAATAAGGATTGTCACCCCTTCCCCAGAGGATATTCATTGTCTTTTAATATATATATATATATATATATATATATATATATATATATATATATATATATATATATATATATATATATATATATATATATATATATATATATATATATATATATATATATATATATATATATATATATATATATATATTCTTTTTATTTAAAGTCTTATTTAGAGAGAGAGAGAGAGAGAGAGAGAGGTAACGTCCTTGAGGATAGCAGCTCGTCTACGCTCCGCTCAGTGATCAGCGTTAGAATGTAATTCCTCATTTCTTTAAAAAAAAAAAAAAAAAAAAAAAAAACAGAAACTTTATTTAGGGGGCTTGCTGGAAACAAACTACAATGGAGGAAAGAACAATATGTCTGCTATATGACCCACCCAGTTAAATTTTCAAGAAGCAAACGCAAGTTGGAAAATACGAGGAAGATAAATTTTCATTTATATACGTTTTATGGTAATTTCTGCCACGCCTTCCTCTATTCATCAAACGTCACTGACACTTATTCCCTTTATTTTTTACTTTACAGAATCTTTTGTAGGGCAAGACTCTAGAGGATATGTGCTTTCATAAATTCTATAATGCTTTGCTTATCATAGAGACATAAAAAAAAAAAATAATAATAATAAAAATAAATAAATTAATTAATTTAAAAAATCAAAATAAATAGATATATAAATTAATTAATCAATCAAATAAATTTCTATGCTTCACCTTTATAGCATTCGTATGAATGTCAAAACAAAACAAAAAATATAAATATAAATAATAATATGAAAAAAAAAAATTACTAAATATATGAAAAATAGCATTACTACTACTACTACTACTACTACTACTACTGCTACTACTACTACTATTTTTTTTTTTTTTTTTTATGTAGGAAGGACACTGGCCAAGGGCAACAAAAATGTAATAAAAAAAATGCCCACTGAAATGCCAGTCCCATACAGGGGTCAAAGCAGTGGTCAAAAAATGATGAATAAGTGTCTTGAAACCTCCCTCTTGAAGGAATTCAAGTCATAGGAAGGTGGAAATACGGAAGCAGGCAGGGAGTTCCAGAGTTTACCAGAGAAAGGGATGAATGATTGAGAATACTAGTTAACTCTTGCGTTAGAGAAGTGGACAGAATAGAGGTGAGAGAAAGAAGAAAGTCTTGTGCAGCGAGGCCACGGAAGGAGGGGAGGCATGCAGTTAGCAAGATCAGAAGAGCAGTTAGCATGAAAATAGCGGTAGAAGACAGCTAGATATGCAACATTGCGGCGGTGAGAGAGAAGCTGAAGACAGTCAGTTAGAGGAGAGGAGTTGATGAGACGAAAAGCTTTTGATTCCACCCTGTCTAGAAAAGCAGTATGAGTGGAACCCCCCTCAGACATGTGAAGCATACTCCATACATGGACGGATAAGGCCCTTGTACAGAGTTAGCAGCTGGGGGGGTGAGAAAAACTGGCGGAGACGTCTCAGAACACCTAACTTCATAAAAGCTGTTTTAGCTAGAGATGAGATGTGAAGTTTCCAGTTCAGATTATAAGTAAAGGACAGACCGAGGATGTTCAATGTAGAAGAGGGGGACAGTTGAGTGTCATTGAAGAAGAGGGGATAGTTGTCTGGAAGGTTGTGTCGAGTTGATAGATGGAGGAATTGATTTTTTGAGGCATTGAACAATATCAAGTTTGTTCTGCCCCAATGAGAAATTTTAGAAAGATCAGAAGTCAGGCGTTCTGTGGCTTCCCTGCGTGATATGTTTACCTCCTGAAGGGTTGGACGTCTATGAAAAGACGTGGAAAAGTGCAGGGTGGTATCTTCAGCGTAGGAGTGGATAGGACAAGAAGTTTGGTTTAGAAGATCATTAATGAATAATAAGAAGAGAGTGGGTGACAGGACAGAACCCTGAGGAACACCACTGTTAATTGATTTAGGAGAAGAACA